>NC_092177.1:10772232-11072232 GCF_045791955.1 Oncorhynchus clarkii lewisi
CTGTTTTAGTAGACGACTGGAGGAGAAGAGGCAGAGGTCTCAGCTGTTTTAGTTGACGACTGGAGGAGAAGAGGCAGAGGTCTCAGCTGTTTTAGTTGACGACTGGAGGAGAAGAGGCAGAAGTCTCAGCTGTTTTAGTTGACGACTGGAGGAGAAGAGGCAGAGGTCTCAGCTGTTTTAGCTGGCGACTGGAGGAGAAGAGGCAGAGGTCTCAGCTGTTTTAGTAGACGACTGGAGAAGAAGAGGTAGAGGTCTCAGCTGTTTTAGTTGACGACTGGAGGAGAAGAGGCAGAGGTCTCAGCTGTTTTAGTTGACGACTGGAGGAGAAGAGGCAGAGGTCTCAGCTGTTTTAGTTGACGACTGGAGGAGAAGAGGCAGAGGTCTCAGCTGTTTTAGCTGGCGACTGGAGGAGAAGAGGCAGAGGTCTCAGCTGTTTTAGTAGACGACTGGAGGAGAAGAGGCAGAGGTCTCAGCTGTTTTAGTTGACGACTGGAGGAGAAGAGGCAGAAGTCTCAGCTGTTTTAGTTGACGACTGGAGGAGAAGAGGCAGAGGTCTCAGCTGTTTTAGTTGACGACTGGAGGAGAAGAGGCAGAGGTCTCAGCTGTTTTAGTTGACGACTGGAGGAGAAGAGGCAGAGGTCTCAGCTGTTTTAGTTGACGACTGGAGGAGAAGAGGCAGAGGTCTCAGCTGTTTTAGCTGGCGACTGGAGGAGAAGAGGCAGAAGTCTCAGCTGTTTTAGTTGACGACTGGAGGAGAATAGGCAGAAGTCTCAGCTGTTTTAGTAGACGACTGGAGGAGAAGAGGCAGAGGTCTCAGCTGTTTTAGTTGACGACTGGAGGAGAAGAGGCAGAGGTCTCAGCTGTTTTAGCTGGCGACTGGAGGAGAAGAGGCAGAGGTCTCAGCTGTTTTAGCTGGCGACTGGAGGAGAAGAGGCAGAGGTCTCAGCTGTTTTAGTTGACGACTGGAGGAGAAGAGGTAGAGGTCTCAGCTGTTTTAGTAGACGACTGGAGGAGAAGAGGTAGAGGTCTCAGCTGTTTTAGTTGACGACTGGAGGAGAAGAGGCAGAGGTCTCAGCTGTTTTAGCTGACGACAGGAGGAGAAGAGGCAGAGGTCTCAGCTGTTTTAGTAGACGACTGGAGGAGAAGAGGCAGAGGTCTCAGCTGTTTTAGCTGACGACTGGAGGAGAAGAGGCAGAGGTCTCAGCTGTTTTAGTAGACGACTGGAGGAGAAGAGGCAGAGGTCTCAGCTGTTTTAGTAGACGACTGGAGGAGAAGAGGCAGAGGTCTCAGCTGTTTTAGTTGACGACTGGAGGAGAAGAGGCAGAGGTCTCAGCTGTTTTAGCTGACGACTGGAGGAGAAGAGGCAGAGGTCTCAGCTGTTTTAGTTGACGACTGGAGGAGAAGAGGCAGAGGTCTCAGCTGTTTTAGTTGACGACTGGAGGAGAAGAGGCAGAGGTCTCAGCTGTTTTAGTTCACGACTGGAGGAGAAGAGGCAGAGGTCTCAGCTGTTTTAGTTGACGACTGGAGGAGAAGAGGCAGAGGTCTCAGCTGTTTTAGTTGACGACTGGAGGAGAAGAGGCAGAGGTCTCAGCTGTTTTAGTTGACGACTGGATTAGTTTAGTCTCCACTCCTCTTCTCATGCTTTTCTGTATACTTTGGTTTCCTCAATGATTTAATACAATGATAACCACACAAAAACACACACACAAACACACATACAAACACACATACAATAATGTGTAATGTGTTGCTCATTCAATGGCTTTACAACAGTTTGGTTCATATTATCTCAGCCTGCGCCAGTCTTTCCCTTTCCCACCCTCCTCTCTTCCCCTCCAGGTATCCTGTTTACATGTCACCCCACAGTGGAAATACATTGGAGAAGGAAACATTTAACAGTCCAGACAGAGTGATTTCTAACAGGCCAACCTCACCCACCCTGCCAATGTGCAGACAGAGTAACATGGAAACGGATCAGAACCACTGCTGTCTGAAGGGCCCAACTCACAATACCAGAGATAAGGGACCACCCCACTACCTCCACTAAGAAAACAAGGGTGGGGTCATGCTGTGTGTGTGTGTGTGTGTGTGTGTGTGAACTACAGGATGGAACCGGGTGGGCCGTGTTGTGTACTGTGGGCTGAATGGGCAGGTGGTGGTTGTATTTAGGCAGGGTTGGCATCAATTCTATTTCAATTCCAGTCAAATTAGAAAGTAAACCAAAATTCAAATTACACATTTTCCTAAATTGAAAAGCATGGAAGAAAATTGGAATTGGAAATGTAGTTTACGAAAGTTAATTCAGGAATTCTGGTCTGAAGGCTTGTTTAACTTCATCCAGTAAACAGAACATAATTCACTTGGTTTCCTGTTCCAGAGACGTAGTGGGAATGAATACAAACGTATCATCATCAGCATAGCGTCTAGTTTCTTCTCCTCTTTCCTATTAGTCTTTCCATGTGTGGAATGTCATTCACCTATTTAATGTATAGCCTATAACAACACCATAGTACCCTCCAAGCTCGTCATCAAGCTCGAGACCCTGGGTCTCGACCCCGTCCTGTGCAACTGGGTACTGGACTTCCTGACGGGCCGCCCCCAGGTGGTGAGGGTAGGCAACAACATCTCCTCCCCGCTGATCCTCAACACTGGGGCCCCACAAGGGTGCGTTCTGAGCCCTCTCCTGTACTCCCTGTTCACCCACGACTGCGTGGCCACGCACGCCTCCAACTCAATCATCAAGTTTGCGGACGACACAACAGTGGTAGGCTTGATTACCAACAACGACGAGACGGCCTACAGGGAGGAGGTGAGGGCCCTCGGAGTGTGGTGTCAGGAAAATAACCTCACACTCAACGTCAACAAAACTAAGGAGATGATTGTGGACTTCAGGAAACAGCAGAGGGAACACCCCCCTATCCACATTGATGGAACAGTAGTGGAGAGGGTAGCAAGTTTTAAGTTCCTCGGCATACACATCACAGACAAACTGAATTGGTCCACTCACACAGACAGCATTGTGAAGAAGGCGCAGCAGCGCCTCTTCAACCTCAGGAGGCTGAAGAAATTTGGCTTGTCACCAAAAGCACTCACAAACTTCTACAGATGCACAATCGAGAGCATCCTGGCGGGCTGTATCACCGCCTGGTACGGCAACTGCTCCGCCCTCAACCGTAAGGCTCTCCAGAGGGTAGTGAGGTCTGCACAACGCATCACCGGGGGCACACTACCTGCCCTCCAGGACACCTACACCACCCGATGTCACAGGAAGGCCATAAAGATCATCAAGGACATCAACCACCCGAGCCACTGCCTGTTCACCCCGCTATCATCCAGAAGGCGAGGTCAGTACAGGTGCATCAAAGCTGGGACCGAGAGACTGAAAAACAGCTTCTATCTCAAGGCCATCAGACTGTTAAACAGCCACCACTGAGTGGCTGCTGCCAACACACTGACACTGACTCAACTCCAGCCACTTTAATAATGGGAATTGATGGGAAATGATGTAAATATATCACTAGCCACTTTAAACAATGCTACCTTATATAATGTTACTTACCCTACATTATTCATCTCATATGCATACGTATATACTGTACTCTATATCATCGACTGTATCCTTATGTAATACATGTATCACTAGCCACTTTAACTATGCCACTTTGTTTACATACTCATCTCATATGTATATACTGTACTCGATACCATCTATTGTATCTTGCCTATGCTGCTCTGTACCATCACTCATTCATATATCATTATGTACATATTCTTTATCCCCTTACACTGTGTACAAGACAGTAGTTTTGGAATTGTTAGTTAGATTACTTGTTGGTTATTACTGCATTGTCGGAACTAGAAGCACAAGCATTTCGCTACACTCGCATTAACATCTGCTAACCATGTGTATGTGACAAATAAAATTTGATTTGATTTGATTTTTTAACCCTCAAACTCAACTGTGGACCTGGAAGCTAGTTCCACTGCATGTTATAATTGTTCCCCTCAGTGACTGATTTAGACCTGGGACACCAGGTGTGTGCAATTAATTATCAGGAAGAACAGAAAAACAGCAGGCTCCGGACTTCTCTCGAGTCAGAGTTGAGTACTCCTCGGCACAATAATGCACATTCCTTGCTGTGTAACCTATGGGATCACTCTTGCAATTACCACCTTCCTCTCTCAACCAATGGGTGTACATCTTGGGATGTACAGTATTTAAATGTCAACTTACCCTCGTCTCGCTTGTTTGACAACCATCCACCTCCCCACCACCACCACCTGGGGGGGGGGGTTCGATGCCAGCAGCCCCGCAGAGGGCTACCTGCCATCACACCATCTGGCTCAGAGGATCTTCCCTCAGAGGATATTCCCTCGGAGACGTGGCCATTCCCCAAAATATTTAATATCATGTCATATTTCATTCAGTCAGTGTTGTTCATTCAGTTAAGCCTGTACTCGATTTACTTGGAATTACAGTGTGTTTCCTAAATTTACTGGAATTGAAATGGAATTAATCTCAACCCTGTATATGTTTGTGTTTCTAGCTCCAACAGTGCAGTAATACCTAACAACTGTAATGTAACACGCCGCGAGTCAGGAAGCCTGTTTTGCCTGTTTTGCCTGTTTTGCCTGTTTTGCCTGTTTTGCATGTTATTTTGGCATTAATACGTGTCACATATCAGTTTGCAAACAATGTAAAAAACAAACAAAAAATTACATTTGAGTTAATAAAGCTGCATACAAACATGGTCTCTTTAAGCTTTCTTGAGAAATCCAAAACACAGGTGTTTCAGCTCAGTGCCTTCTGTGGTGTAGGGGCAGCCAGCGGACAATACAGGTGTTTTAGCCTAGCTCAGTGCCTTCTGTGGTGTAGGGGCAGCCAGCGGACAATACAGGTGTTTCAGCCTAGCTCAGTGTCTTCTGTGGTGGTGGGGCAGCCAGCAGACAATACAGGTGTTTCAGCCTAGCTCAGTGCCTTCTGTGGTGTAGGGGCAGCCAGCGGACAATACAGGCGTTTCAGCCTAGCTCAGTGCCTTCTGTGGTGTAGGGGCAGCCAGCGGACAATACAGGTGTTTCAGCCTAGCTCAGTGCCTTCTGTGGTGGTGGGGCAGCCAGCGGACAAAACAGTACAGATCAGGCAGGCAGGCTCGGGGTCAAGGGCAGACAGAATGATCAGGCAGGCAGGCTCGGGGTCAAGGGCAGACAGAATGATCAGGCAGGCAGGCTCGGGGTCAAGGGCAGACAGAATGATCAGGCAGGCAGGCTCGGGGTCAGGACAGGCAAGGGTCAAAACCAGGGGGATGCAAAAAAATATATAAACTGGGAAACAGGAGCTAGAAGAAAACCGCTGGTTGACTTGACAAACAAGACGAACTGATACAGACAGTTGGAAAATACAGGTATAAATACAAGGGATAATGGGGAAGATGGGCGACACCTGGAGGGGGTGGAGACAAGCACAAGGACAGGATCACGGTGTGACAAATGGGGACATTATGTCACCGCCACATCTAAGGGTAGAGCTCTAAAATTCAAGCCCCCTTGGGTGCTGGTATAGAGTTACATTGGAAGTGCCCATCCAAGGTCATTGGCCACAGATAAAATTACGTCAACTCACGTTATATCATACTTTAAAGTTATTATCTAGCAAGCTAGCAGTCATCATCATAAACCAAGATGAAACTCTACTGGCAAATCCTTTTTACTCATTGTCATATGAAGAGAAATGATAAGGTATCAGTGCTCATCGGCCATTGGACATCAACATTACACAACAAGTCGGAAATCGCAAATTCAACAATGAGTGGTTTGAAAGGAATCAATGGCTAACTGCAAGCATTGCAAAGCAATCACTAGCCTGCTAATCAGTGGAGTGTGTGTGTGGTCCCAAGTCTGGGTTTAAGGGTTTCTTTTCCAAGCTTAAAAGGAGAAATATTCAACATTGGCCATGCTGTCAATCCATTATGACTTCTGCTACTCTCAAAACAACTGGAAACTCAGAACTGGGAAATTTGATTTCAGTGGGAATTAGGAAAATACGTTTTGAACAGTCATCCAACTCGGAACTGCAAGTCGTGAACTCAGGCCTCTTTCTAGATCTCCAACTTGAAGATCACTGATGTCATCATGATTCAAACTTTAAATTTTTTAAATATTTTTTTAATAGAGTTCCCAGTTGTCTTGAAAGCACCATAAATCCAGAGAATGCCAGACTTTGATGACAAAGTTTGATGACTTCCTGTTCAAGTGAGCACAGCAAAACAAGGTGAGCCCAAAATGTCTTGTATGCTGCTGCCTAAATTATGTAATATGCCAGGGAGATGTGTATACTGTAGCTGGGGGCTCCCGAGTGGCGCAGCGGTCTAAGGCACTGCGTCTCAGTGCTATAGGCATCACTACAGACTCTACAGGTTTGATTCTGGGCTGTATCACAACTGGCCGTGGTTGGGAGTCCCATAGGGCAGCGCACATTTGGCATAGCGTCATTAGGGTTTGGCCACGGTAGGCCGTCGTTGTAAATAATAATTTGTTCTTAACTGACTTGCCTAGATAAATAATATAAAAAATTAAGTAATGAGTGTATGTTGTGCAGTAAGATGTTAGCAGGCCGTATGCCGCACCCTAATAATTTGGTCCAGTTTCCACTCTTAATTTTGCCTACTTTTCTGACTTGGTGGTGCATGAGTAGCCTATAAGCCTATTCTAGAGAAATGTAATCATCAAATATTGTAAGAGTTTTCATTGCCTGCTTATACGCCCCCTTTATTTATACTACGATTCTGACTTGGTGGACAGGGAGAATACTGTACATTTTAAAACTACTGAAAAAAAGAGTTATATTGACTATGTCCGTCCTAGCTCGCTCATTGATGTCTTGATCGAAATTCCGGTTCGCCTCTTATCTGCTTGTCATCCCCTTATGCCATAGTTTGTACATCTCAGTCAGTAGAAACCACATTAGTTTATGTCAGCCATATCAGCTATGTTTTTTTTTTTTAAAGAGAGTAAACGAGGCTGAATGAACTGTTTCGCTGCCATACAAGGCACCACTGATGCCAGGTGTAGGGACTCTGCTGTAGGGAAAGCCTTTATGTATAACCTAACAGTTTGTGGGGACCATTTGTCACCATTATAGTGCAATACATGAATTGTTTAGTGTTCTGTTGTGCAGTGGGTTTGCTAGCCTCCATCAAAAAAAATGTTGTGGGGCTTTGACCCACCAAGATTAACATGCAAAAATCAGCACTGCTAATGTAAACTGAGGGCTAAATAAAGGGGGAGGAATCATGGAGAAAATGATGACCAGGTGTGCATAATGATGGGGAACAGGTGTGCGTAATCATAGTTGTCAGGGCTGGTGGTTAGTAGACAAGTGACATTGAGTGCCAGAGGGAGGGAGCAGGTGTGAAAGTACCCCCTCCTGGATGATGTTGGGGTCCAGGATGTCCACCACCGGGACCCTAGAGCACTCCTCAAGACTGTAGCTCTCCCAGTCCTCCAGGTACTGGAGCCAACCCCCACAATGTCGGGAGTCCAGGAGGGACCTAACAGCATAGGCGGAGGTACCCTTGATTTCCAGGGGAGTTGGACGGGTGTCGCCTGAGGAGGGTGGAGAGTTTTAGACGATAGGTTACCTCATTGACCCTTCAGAGTCCTGACAGTGACTCCTTAGGAACCTCCCCAGCTCCTGGTTGGTCCTTTCCACCTGCCCGTTGGACTGAGGCTGGTACTCGGATGTCAGGCTGACCGTGACCCCCTGATTCTCCATAAAGACTTTCTAGACCCGCTATGTGAACTAGAATCTATAAGGCCATACTGTCAGAAGACCTGCTGGAATAGTACTTCAGCGACCTGGAGAGTGGTTTTGAAGTTATGTTCAGGGAGGCGGCGAGGGCTTGGTCGATGAAGTTCCCAACGGCACCAGAGTCCACTAGAGCTGTAGGGACAACACCTGAGGGACAGCCTGCCAGTGAAATGGGAACAATAAAGGGTTTGGTGGAAAACGATTATGTAATACTCACGACTACCCTGGGAGACGGATGATCACGGGGCCGCCCCTCTGCTCTAGTGGACCCCGGGTTGGGACTCACTGGACACCTCTGAAATGGTGCCCCTACTGGCCGCAATAGGGACAAAGCCCCAGCTGTCTCTTGTGACGCTGCTCTGCCACGGAAAGGCCCCCACCTCCATGGGTTCAGGCTCTGCCTCAGGACAGCCAAAGGAGGCCGGCGAGTGGCGATGTGGGCACCGGCACTCCTGAAGAAGGTGATCAGACTATGAGTGTGTCCAATGATAGGTTGTAATCCCGACACGTCAACTACATCTGGACCTCTTCTTGCAGTCCTCTCCGGAATAGAGTTCAGAGTGCGGTCTGGGCACCCTGCTGGAGTTGGAAAAGTCACTCACATCCCTCTGTCCTCTAGAGGATGGTCGAAGACCACCCTGAACAGAACCATAAACCTCTCATAAGAACTCAGCTCCTCCTCTCCTCTCTCCCAGACAGTTGTAGCCCACTCCAACACCTACCCGGTCAGCACAGAAATTACTGTGGCAACCTTGGACATCTCGGTGGTGGGGGCTCCCGTCTGATAGATGAAATAAAGGGAGCACTGGAGTAGGAACCCACAGCATTTCGATGGAGTACCGTCATAATTCTTCAGAAGGGACAGTCAGACGTCGCTGACCTGGGCGTACGGCAGTGGCTCACTGTGACGACCCGTGGTAGGAGGCCCTCTGTTAGGTGTATGGAGAGCCTCGCGGATGGTGTTGAGGCGGTGGAGAACGAGGAGGACCTCCTCCATGGCCGTACCCAGTTGCGCCAGCTGGTCGTGGTGTTGGTGGAGTAGATGACCCTCCTCTGTGACCTGGAAGATGGTGGTATCCTCTGCTGCTTCCATTTTTCTGAGGTAGTAGTCTGTAACATAATACGCTGGGAGTCAGGAAGTAGGTCAGTTTAATAATTAAACAATACAGATGAACAAACATCGTACAGCACGCGAGAGAAAATAATACTACCTAATGACTGATGTCAACTGAGGGCTAAATAAAGGTGGAGGAATCACAAAGAAAATGATGACCAGGTGTGCATAATGATGGGGAACAGGTGTGCGTAATCATAGTTGCCAGGGCCTGTGGTAAGTAGACCGGTGACGTCGAGCACCAGACGGAGGGAGCAGGAGTAGGTGTGACAACATTGCAAAACAATACACACAAATCCCCAAATAAAGCCAGGACATTATGAACTGTGTCAGTGGTGTTTCAGGGCTGAGAGAGAAGCCAGGACATTATGAACTGTGTCAGTGGTGTTTCAGGGCTGAGAGAGAAGCCAGGACATTATGAACTGTGTCAGTGATGTTTCAGGGCTGAGAGAGAAGCCAGGACATTATGAACTGTGTCAGTGGTGTTTCAGGGCTGAGAGAGAAGCCAGGACATTATGAACTGTGTCAGTGGTGTTTCAGGGCTGAGAGAGAAGCCAGGACATTATGAACTGTGTCAGTGGTGTTTCAGGGTTGGGAAGCCAGGCCAGTGGATATAACAGTCAATTTACTGTGAGGAGGAGACAGCATGGAGAGGTCAACATTGACCCTAGAGTAAGTCTAGTCTTGCTGCTCCTAGAGAGCCAGGTGATATGAACAGGGCCCTGAGTTTCACCTAACCATGTGATCTGACCAGTTCCTGATTTTTCCTGAGATATACACCACCGGTCAAAAGTTTTGGAACACCTACTCATTCAAGGGCTTTTCTTTATTTGTACTATTTTCTAAATTGTAGAATAAAAGTGAAGACATGAAAACTATGAAATAACACACATGGAGTCATGTAGTAACCAAGAAAAGTGTTAAATACTTTGCCTTGATGACAGCTATGCATACTCTTGGCATTCTCTCAACCAGCTTCACCTGGAATGCTTTTCCAACAGTCTTGAAGGAATTCCCACATATGCTGAGCACTTGTTGGCTGCTTTTCCTTCAATCTGCAGTCCGACTCATCCCAAACCATCTCAATTTGGTTGAGGTTGGGGGATTTGGAGGCCAGGTCATCTGATGCAGCACTCCATTACTCTCCTTCTGGTCATATAGCCCTTACACAGCCTGGAGGTGTGTTTGGTCATTGTCCTGTTGAAAAACAAATGATAGCAACACTAAGCCCAAACAAGATTGGATGGCGTATCGCTGTAGAATGCTGTGGTAGCCATGCTGGTTAAGTGTGCCTTGAATTCTAAATAAATCACAGACAGTGTCACCAGCAAAGCACCCCCACACCATCACACCTCCTCCATGCTCCATTCCACGGTGGGAAATAGACATGCAGAGATCATCCGTTCACCCACACCGTGTCTCACAAAGGCACGGCAGTTGGAAACGAAACAAAAATATCAAATTTGGACTCCAGACCAAAGGTCAAATTTCCACAGGTCTAATGTCCATTGCTCGTGTTTCTTGACTCACGCAAGTCTCTTCTTCTTATTGATGTCCTTTAGTAGTGGTTTCTTTGCAGCAATTTGACCATGAAGGCCTGATTCACACAGTCTCCTCTGAACAGTTGATGTTGAGATGTGTCTGTTACTTGACCTCTGTGAAGCATCTATTTGGGCTGCAATTTCTGAGGCTGGTAACTCTAATGAACTTATCCTCTGCAGCAGAGGTAACTCTGGGACTTCCTTTCCTATGGCGGTCCAGAGTGCCAGTTTAATCATAGCACTTGATGGTTTTTGCGGCTGCACTTGAAGAAATGTACAAAGTTCTTGAAATTTTCCGGATTGACTGACCTTCATGTCTTAAAGTAATGATGGACTGTCATTTCTCTTTGCTTATTTGAGCTGTTCTTGCCATAATATGGACTTGGTATTTTGACAAACAGGGATATCTTCTGTATCCCACCCCTACCTTGTCACAAAACAACTGATTGGCTCAAACGTATTAAGAAGGAAAGAAGTTCCACAAATGTAATTTTAACAAGACACACCTGTTCATTGAAAAGCATTCCAGGAGACCTCCTCGTGAAGCTGGTTGAGAGAATGCCAAGAGTGTGTAACGCTGTCATCAAGGCAAAGGGTGACTACTTTGAAGAATCTAAAATCTCAAATATATTTTGATTTGTTTAACACTTTTTTGGTTACTACATGATTCCACATGTGTTATTTCATAATTGTGATGTCTTCACTATTATTCTACAATGTAGAAAATAGTAAAAATAGTGTATCCTATAGCTACTGTAAGGCCCAGAGTTGCCTATAGGACCCTGAGTTTTCCTGAGATATACAATGAGCTCCAATGGTATTTGGACAATGACACATTTTTGTTGTTGTTTTGGCTTTGTACTCCAGCACTTTGAATTTGAGATGATACAACAACAACAAACGTGTCACTCTCCCAATACTTTTGGAGCTCACTGTAGCCTGTGTCACCTATTGGGCCCGGAATATTCCTGAGATATAGCTTATAGCCACGGTAGGGCCCAGAGTTGCCTATTGGGACTCGAGTGTTCCTTTCTATTTTACTTAGTAATTTATTTTATTCAACCTTTATTTAGCTTGGCAAGTCAGCTAAGAACAAATTCTTATTTACAATGACTGCCTGCCCCGACCAAACCCAGACGACACTGGGCCAATTGTGTGCCACCCTATGGGACTCCCAATCACGGCCGGTTGTGATACAGCCTGGAATCAAACCAAGGTCTGTAGTGATGCCTCTAGCACTACGAAGTAGTGCCTTAGACCGCTGCACCACTCGGGAGCCACGAGTTATGGCCTTGGGCCTATGCAGGTTTTTTTTATGGTCAGGTGACATGGTCAGGTGACATGGTCAGGTGAGACTCAAGGCCCTAACTATGAGTAATGGTTTAGACTGCTCAGAGAGTGGGATGTTGTTGCAGTTTGTATCCAGAAGGATTATGACAGCTCTGTGGCACTATGCTGCATGACCACTCTGAGCTGGTGTCAAGTTCTGACTGTTACTGGGTTATCTCTCAAAAAACAATCACAGAAATCCTAGGGACTTTCATCTCTCTCTCTGTCTCTCTCTGTCTCTCTCACTCTCTCTCTCTCTCTCTCTCTCTCTCTCTCTCTCTCTGTCTCTGTCTCTCTATCTCTCTCTCTCTCTGTCTCTCTGTCTCTCTCTGTCTCTATGTGTGTCAGTGAGAAAGTGAAAAGAATGTTGCGTCATGCGTTGACAGAGCCAAGGTCAGGTTGATAAGGGTGGTCCTGCTATGGCCTTGATCCTGTACACTACTGGGGTTCCTTACAGAACTATGTAACTGCTGATTAAACCGTACTTACAGCTGACTCATGCTGTACGACATCCTAGAACACAAGACTTTTAGGGGAACAACATGACTGGACTAGATTGTAGTTAAACCGGTGAGTGAGGTTACACCTTTAGGGTAATTCTTATGGAAAGTTTGGTATATTCCAAGTGGTTGGTTGTACTCACTCACGAGGTAACTCGTTACCAAACAGCGGGGATCCAGAGGCAAACTGTAGTAAAATTGTGCTTCGTAACGTTTGTCCTCTTTCTCAAGTCAATGGGAAAAAAAACTATTCTTCACAAGAAAAGGAAAAACTCTCCCTTTGTGGTTGATTCCCTGTGTCTTTAGGATCTCTGCTCTCCTCTGTTTAGACAGCACGAGCCTGTAGAGACGTGTTCAGTGTTCATAATGTGTTGTTCACTGGACTGAGGAGGGACAGAGGATATGGCTTAAGATGTGAAGAGTTGAATTAGGTCTTTGGCTCTTCCTTCCAAGTGCCTGCATTAGTTGTAAGTGGACGTTTGAGTTCAGGTCATTTCGTTGTTTGAGGCCCAAATCGCACCCTGTTGCTTATATAGTGTAAAAAAGTAGTGCACTAAATAGGGAATAGAGTGCCATTTAGTTCTCAAGTCGTGGTCTTTTCATGCCCTCTTGTTAGTCTTGGCCTGATGGGCAGCTGGGAGAGGCTTTGAAGTTGCAGGGCTGATGGAAAGCTTAGAGAGCCTCAACAGCCAAGGGAAGGGGTGTGTGTGTGTGTATATACGTGTGTGTGTGTATATACATGTGTG
Source organism: Oncorhynchus clarkii lewisi (assembly GCF_045791955.1). Classification (NCBI taxonomy): domain Eukaryota; kingdom Metazoa; phylum Chordata; class Actinopteri; order Salmoniformes; family Salmonidae; genus Oncorhynchus; species Oncorhynchus clarkii. The sequence goes on from NC_092177.1 coordinate 10,785,270, forward strand.
TGTGTGTGTGTATATACTTGTGTGTGTGTATACACGTGTGTGTGTGTATATACTGGTGTGTGTCTATATGCGTGTGTGTGTGTATATACTGGTGTGTGTCTATATGCGTGTGTGTGCCCAGCTAAGGCGCAGAGTTGACTTCAACCTCTCTGAGAATGTTTTGTCCTGCCTGATCAGAGAGTATACTTAATGTATACATGGCACTGGAAATAAAACATGTCGCTAATCAACATTTGACAGGGATGTGTAACGATCGTCTGTGGTGGAAGATGGTGAGGACCAAAGCACAGGGTGGTAAGTGTTCATGTTTTTAATAAAATGACTGAACAAAACGACAAACGAATAGTCCCGTAAGGTGAATGAATAAACACTAAACAGGAAATAAACACCCACAACTCAAAAGTGAAACCAGGCTACCTAAGTATGAGTCTCAATCAGGGACAACGATTGACAGCTGCCTCTGATTGAGAACCAGGCTGAACACAGAAAATCCCAAATTATAGAAAAAAGAACATAGACAACCCACCCAACTCACGCCCTGACCATACTGAAACAAAGACATAATAAAATAACTAAGGTCAGAACGTGACTGAGAAACACAACGACAACAGCAGAGGGAAAATGATAGAATAACAGATTACACAACGGTGAGCTAAATGTGCGTGATTACTTTGAAGCTTGGAGTCTCTGAGTGATTAATTGATCATAACAGGAATACACGCAGTTAGTTAGTGGACAAAGCAGGAAGGAGGTGTGAGCAGTAGCCCAGGGGTCACGTTTTGGGTTGTGTTGTGTTTGGCTCAGCTGAAGGGAGGTTTGTGGAGTTCTACAGGGCTGGGATCTAATGCTCTGTTTGGCTTTAGGTGTGTTGGTAACATTGTAAAACTCTGCTGTGGATTTCTCATAGAGAGAGAGAGAGAGAGAGAGAGAAAGAGAGAGAGAGAGAGAGAGATAGAGAGAGAGAGAAGAATCCATAGACTCTAACCACTTCTGGGAAATTTGGAAAACACTAAACAAACAAAAACACAAAGAATTATCTATCCAAATTGGAGATGTATGGGTAAACCACTTCTCCAATCTTGTTGGCTCTATAACAAAGAATAAAGAGCAAAAACATGTACATGATCAAATACAAATCTTAGAATCAACTATTAAAGACTACCAGAACCCACTGGATTCTCCAATTACTTTGAATGAGTTACAGGACAAAATAAAAACCCTCCAACCCAAAAAGGCCTGTGGTGTTGATGGTATCCTTAATGAAATGATCAAATATACAGACAACAAATTCCAATTGGCTATACTAAAACTCTTTAACATCATCCTTAGCTCTGGCATCTTCCCCAATATTTAGAACCAAGGACTGATCACCCCAATCCACAAAAGTGGAGACAAATTTGCCCCAATAACTACTGTCGAATATGCGTCAACAGTAACCTTTGGAAAATCCTCTGCATTATCATTAACAGCAGACTCGTACATTTCCTCAATGAAAACAATGTTCTGAGCAAAAGTCAAATTGGCTTTATACCAAATTACAGTACAACAGACCATGTATTCACCCTGCACACCCTAATTGACAACCAAACAAACCAAAACAAAGGCAAAGTCTTCTCATGCTTTGTTGATTTCAAAAAAGCCTTTGACTCGATTTGGCATGAGGGTCTGCTATACAAACTGATGGAAAGTGGTGTTGGGGGGTAAAACATACGACATTATAAAATCCATGTACACAAACAACAAGTGTGTGGTTAAATTTGGCAAAAAACACACACATTTCTTCACTCAGGGTCGTGGGGTGAGACAGGGATGCAACTTAAGCCCCACCCTCTTCAACTTATATATCAACGAATTGGGACGGGCACTAGAAAAGTCTGCAGCACCCGGCCTCACCCTACTAGAATCCGAAGTCAAATGTCTACTGTTGATCTACTGATGATCTGGTGCTTCTGTCACCAACCAAGGAGGGCCTACAGCAGCACATAGATCTTCTGCACAGATTCTGTCAGACCTGGGCCCTGACAGTAAATCTTAGTAAGACCAAAATAATGGTGTTCCAAAAAAGGCCAAGTCGCCAGGACCACAAATACAAATTCCTTCTAGACACTGTTGCCCTTGAACACACAAAAAACTATACATACCTTGGCCTAAACATCAGCGCCACAGGTAACTTCCACAAAGATGTTAACAATCAGAGAGGGCCTTCTATGCCATCAAAAGGAACATAAAATTCAACATACCAATTAGGATCTGGCTAAAAATACTTGAATCAGTTATAAAACCCATTGCCCTTTACGGTTGTGAGGTCTGGGGTCCGCTCACCAATCAAGACTTCACAAAATGGGACAAACACCAAATTGAGACTCTGCATGCAGAATTCTGCAAAAATATCCTCTGTGTACAATGTAGAACACCAAATAATGCTTGCAGAGCAGAATTAGGCCAATACCCGCTAATGATCAAAATCCAGAAAAGAGCCGTTAAATTCTACAACCACCTAAAAGGAAGCGATTCCCAAACCTTCCATAACAAAGCCATCACCTACAGAGAGATGAACCTGGAGAAGAGTCCCCTAAGCAAGCTGGTCCTGGGGCTCTGTTCACAAACACAAACACACTCCACAGAGCCCAAGGACAGCAGCACAATTAAACCCAACCAAATCATGAGAAAACAAAAAGATAACTACTTGACACATTGGAAAGAATTAACAAAAAAACAGAGCAAACTAGAATGCTATTTGGCCCTAAACAGAGAGTACACAGTGGCAGAATACCTGACCACTGTGACTGACCCAAACTTAAGGAAAGCTTTGACTATGTACAGACTCCGTGAGCATAGCCTTGCTATTGAGAAAGGCCGCCGTAGGCAGACATGGCTCTCAAGAGAAGACAGGCTATGTGCTCACTGCCCACAAAATGAGGTGGAAACTGAGATGCACTTCCTAACCTCTTGCCCAATGTATGACCATATTAGAGAGACATTTTTCCCTCAGATAACACAGATCCACAAAGAATTCGAAAACAAATCCAATTTTGATAAACTCCCATATCTACTGGGTGAAATACCACAGTGTGACATCACAGCAGCAAGATTTGTGACCTGTTGCCACAAGAAAAGGTCAACCAGTGAAGAACAAACACCATTGTAAATACAACCCATATTTATGTTTATTTATTTTCCCTTGTGTACTTTAACCATTCGTACATTGTTACAACACTGTATATGTATATATATATATATATATAATATGACATTTGTAATGTCTTTATTGTTTTGAAACTTCTGCATGTGTAATGTTTACTGTAAATTTGTATTGTTTATTTCACTTTTGTATATTATCTACCTCACTTGCTTTGGCAATGTTAACATATGTTTCCCATGCCAATAAAGCCCCTTGAATTGAATTGAATTGAGAGAGAGAGAGACAGAGAGAGACAGAGAGAGAGAGAGAGAGAGAGAGAGAGGGAGAGAGAGAGAGAGAGAGGGAGAGAGAGAGAGAGACAGAGAGAGAGAGAGAGAGAGAGAGAGAGAGAGAGAGAGAGAGAGAGAGAGAGGGAGAGAGAGAGAGAGGGAGAGAGAGAGAGGAAAACCCCAGTCATAAAAAGAGAGGCAGAGGTCAGAGCGATCAGGGAGAGAGAGAGAGAGAGAGAGACAGAGAGAGAGAGAGAGAGAGAGAGAGAGGAAAACCCCAGTCATAAAAAGAGAGGCAGAGGTCAGAGCGATCAGGGAGAGAGAGAGAGCGAGAGAGACAGAGAGACAGAGAGAGAGAGAGAGAGAGAGAGAGAGGAAAACCCCAGTCATAAAAATAGAGGCAGAGGTCAGAGTGATCAGGGAGAGAGAGAGAGAAAGAGGACAAAAACTGCAGTACAAAGCTGGTTTGCTTGCAAGTCCTGGTTAGAGGAGGGGTTAACCAAGCCAAGTACAATAGGAACACTGTGTTTTTGACGCAGTCAGCCAGGCAGGCAGGCAGTGGGTCGTGGGCATGGGGCAGTGGGCATGGGGCAGTGGGTATGGGGCAGTGGGTATGGGGCAGTGGGCATGGGGCAGTGGGTATGGGGCAGTGGGTATGGGGCAGTGGGTATGGGGCAGTGGGCATGGGGCAGTGGGCACGGGGCAGTGGGCACGGGGCAGTGGGCACGGGGCAGTGGGCATGGGGCAGTGGGTATGGGGCAGGGGGCATGGGGCAGTGGGCATGGGGCAGTGGGTATGGGGCAGTGGGCATGGGGCAGTGGGCATGGGGCAGTGGGCATGGGGCAGTGGGCATGGGGCAGTGGGTATGGGGCAGGGGGCATGGGGCAGTGGGTATTGATCACTGGGCCGAGCTGTGCTACTTAAGGGCCTTGGAAAAGTTGCCATGCTGAAATGTGTGTGTGTGTGTGTGTGTGTGTGTGTGTGTGTGTGTGTGTGTGCGTGCGTGCGTGCGCGTGCGTGCGTGCGTGTGTGTGTGTGTGTAAGTGATGCATTCTGGGTGCCACGCCATGACGAACCAAGCCGCTGGGCTGGCAGATCATTAGCCATGCCTGGCAATGACGTAACCACTCCTGGAGTGTTGCTAATCCGTTGTGAGGGAGACATGACAAGATACATCGCTAAACAGCTGGTCACAGAAACATTTTTCACAAGACCACCCTCTTATTAAGGAAAGAGGAGGGAGGATGAGGAAGTAGGGAGAGAGGGAAGGAGAGAGGTTGGGGAGAGAAGAGAAGAGGGGGAGAAGGGAGAGGAGATGGGAGGGAAGAGGAAAGGGGGAGAGGGAGGGAAGTAGAGAGGAGAGGGAGAGAGGCAAGAGGAGAGGGAGGGAGGGAGCGAGGGAGGGAGGGAGGGAATAGGAGAGGAGAGGGAGAGAAGCGAAGAGATGTTGACGAGGGAAGAGAAGAGGGGGAGAGGGGAGGGAAGAGGAGAGAGAGAGACAGGGGGAGGGAAGAGGAGAGAGAGACAGGGGGACGGAAGAGGAGAGGAGAGGGAGAGAGGGAGGGAAGAGGAGAGAGAGAGACAGGGGGAGGGAAGAGGAGAGAGAGAGACAGGGGGAGGGAAGAGGAGAGGAGAGGGAGACAGGGATGCAAGAGGAGAGGAGAGGGGAGAGAAGAGAAGAGGAGAGGGAGAGAGGCAGGGAAGAGGAGAGGAGAGCGAGATGTATGTATAAAACAATATTGGAATATACAGTATAGTATCACAATAAAACAATGGAGGTCGGAAGATCAGAGAGCAGAGACTAGTTCATACCTGTACCACTGTACTAAAGGGTTTGTCGCTGCTGGCTGGCAGCTATAATCACAACCCTGCACATCTCTACTGCTGCTATTTTTATGTGTGAGCACTGTGTTATTGCTTGTTATTACTTCCTGTGTTATTACTACATGTTATTACTACCCGTGTTATTACTTCATGTGTTAATACTTCCTGTGTTATTACTTCCGGTGTTATTACTTCCTGTGTTATTACTACATGTTATTACTACCCGTGTTATTACTTCCTGTGTTATTACTTCCTGTGTTATTACTTCCTGTGTTATTACTTCCTGTGTTATTACTACATGTTATTACTACCCGTGTTATTACTTCCTGTGTTAATACTTCCTGTGTTATTACTTCCTGTGTTATTACTTCCAATGTTATTACTTCCTGTGTTATTACTTCCTGTGTTATTACTACATGTTATTACTTCCTGTGTTATTACTGACTTTATTATCCATTCCTGTGTTATTACTTCCTGTGTTATTGCTACCTGTGTTTTCACTTCCTGTATTATTACTTCCTGTGTTATTACTTCCTGTGTTATTACTATTTGTGTTTTCACTTCTTGTATTAATTCTTCCTTTGTTTTTACTTCCTGTGTTAGTACTACCTGTGTTGTTACTTCCTGTGTTATCACTTCCTGTGTTATTACTACCTGTGTTATCACTTCATGTGGAGCAGCAGGGTGGCTCTGGGCACACACACACACACACACACACACACACACACACACACACACACACACACACACACACACACACACACACACACACATGGCTCGGACCTCTCTTGTGTTTTGTTGTCCCTATCAGGCACTTGGTGGGGAGATCGATTTAACTATGGGTCCAATGTGTCATTATTTTCTCTTCCACATATCTCCCCCAATTTCTAGTGTACTCCCCCCACCACACTAACACCCCCTTCTCTCTACCCCCCCCCCCCCATTCTCTAACCTCTCCCTCTCCCTTAACCAGTAGAGATCACCTCTATAGAGTCTTAACCAGTAGAGATCACCTCTACAGAGTCTTAACTAGTAGAGATCACCTCTATAAAGTCTTAACCAGTAGAGATCACCACTACTGAGTCTTAACTAGTAGAGATCACCTCTATAGAGTCTTAACCAGTAGAGATCACCTCTACAGAGTCTTAACCAGTAGAGATCACCTCTATAGAGTCTTAACTAGTAGAGATCACCTTTATAGAGTCTTAACTAGTAGAGATCACCTCTATAGAGTCTTAACCAGTAGAGATCACCTCTACAGAGTCTTAACTAGTAGAGATCACCTCTACAGAGTCTAAACCAGTAGATATCACCTCTATAGAGTCTTAACTAGTAGAGATCACCTCTATAGAGTCTAAACCAGTAGAGATCACCACTACTGAGTCTTAACTAGTAGAGATCACCTCTACAGAGTCTTAACTAGTAGATATCACCTCTATAGAGTCTTAACCAGTAGAGATCACCTTTATAGAGTCTTAACCAGTAGAGATCACCTCTACAGAGTCTTAACTAGTAGATATAACCTCTATAGAGTCTTAACCAGTAGAGATCACCTTTATAGAGTCTTAACCAGTAGAGATCACCTCTACAGAGTCTTAACTAGTAGAGATCACCTCTATAGAGTCTTAACTAGTAGAGATCACCTCTACAGAGTCATAACTAGTTGATATCACCTCTATAGAGTCTTAACCAGTAGAGATCACCTTTATAGAGTCTTAACCAGTAGAGATCACCTCTACAGAGTCTTAACTAGTAGAGATCACCTCTATAGAGTCTTAACTAGTAGAGATCACCTCTACAGAGTCTTAACTAGTTGATATCACCTCTATAGAGTCTTAACCAGTAGAGATCACCTTTATAGAGTCTTAACCAGTAGAGATCACCTCTACAGAGTCTTAACTAGTAGAGATCACCTCTATAGAGTCTTAACTAGTAGAGATCACCTCTACAGAGTCTTAACCAGTAGAGATCACCTTTATAGAGTCTTAACCAGTAGAGATCACCTCTACATAGTCTTAACTAGTAGAGATCACCTCTATAGAGTCTTAACTAGTAGAGATCACCTCTACAGAGTCTTAACTAGTAGATATCACCTCTATAGAGTCTTAACCAGTAGAGATCACCTTTATAGAGTCTTAACCAGTAGAGATCACCTCTACAGAGTCTTAACCAGTAGAGATCACCTCTACAGAGTCTTAACTAGTAGAGATCACCTCTATAGAGTCTTAACTAGTAGAGATCCCCTCTACAGAGTCTTAACTAGTAGAGATCACCTCTATAGAGTCTTAACCAGTAGAGATCACCTTTATAGAGTCTTAACCAGTAGAGATCACCTCTACAGAGTCTTAACTAGTAGAGATCACCTCTATAGAGTCTTAACTAGTAGAGATCACCTCTATAGAGTCTTAACTAGTAGAGATCACCTCTACAGAGTCTTAACTAGTAGAGATCACCTCTATAGAGTCTTAACCAGTAGAGATCACCTTTATAGAGTCTTAACCAGTAGAGATCACCTTTATAGAGTCACACCACCTTCAATAAACAAATCACCTCCCTTAACCCGTTCAGTTACACTTGGACCCATGGACAACAGGCAGGTGTTTGTGAGTGTGTGTGCTTGCGTTAATGCGTGTGTGCATACGTGTGTGTGTGTGTGTGTGTGTGTGTGTCTGAAACAACATTCAGGTGTGGGATCATCAACAACAGGATGACGGAGATCAACACCTCGACTCCCCGCTGACTTCCTCTCCTCTACCACACCCAGAGCTGGGGGGCAGTGTGTGTGTGTGTGTGTGTGGGTATGTGTGTGTGTTTATATGTGTGTGTGTGGGTATGTGTGTGTGTGTATATGTGTGTGTGTGTATATGTGTATGTGTGTATGTGTGTGACAGGAGGCATGCACCTGATGTTTGCTCTTTACTGGTTAATTAATCTGTCTGACTGCTGAAAGTATCCCACAGTCTCTATCCATACCCACAGCCCCTATCCATACCCACAGCCTCTATCCATACCTACAGCCCCTATCCATACCCACAGCCCCTATCCATATCCACAGCCCCTATCCATACCCACAGCCCCTATCCATATCCACAGCCCCTATCCATACCCACAGTCCCGATCCATAACCACAGCCCCTATCCATAACCACAGCCCCTATCCATACCCACAGTCTCTATCCATACCCACAGCCCCTATCCATACCTACAGCCCCTATCCATACCCACAGCCCCTATCCATACCTACAGTCCCTATCCATACCCACAGCCCCTATCCATACCCACAGCCCCTATCCATACCCACAGTCTCTATCCATACCCACAGCCCATATCCATACCTACAGCCCCTATCCATACCCACAGTCTCCATCCATACCCACAGTCTCTATCCATACCCACAGTCTCTATCCATACCTACAGCCCCTATCCATACCCACAGCCTCTATCCATACCTACAGCCCCTATCCATACCCACAGCCTCTATCCATACCTACAGCCCCTATCCATACCCACAGCCTCTATCCATACCTACAGCCCCTATCCATACCCACAGCCCCTATCCATATCCACAGCCCCTTTCCATACCCACAGCCCCTATCCATATCCACAGCCCTATCCATACCTACAGCCCCTATCCATAACCAGAGTCTCTATCCATACCCACAGCCTCTATCCATACCCACAGCCCCTATCCATAACCACAGTCTCTATCAATACCCACAGTCTCTATCCATACCCACAGCCCATATCCATACCTACAGCCCCTATCCATAACCACAGTCTCTATCCATACCCACAGCCCCTATCCATACCTACAGCCCCTATCCATAACCACATTCTCTATCCATACCCACAGTCTCTATCCATACCCACAGCCCCTATCCATACCTACAGCCCCTATCCATACCCACAGCCCCTATCCATATCCACAGCCCCTATCCATACCCACAGCCCCTATCCATACCCACAGCCCCTATCCATATCCACAGCCCCTATCCATACCCACAGCCCCTATCCATAACCACATTCTCTATCCATACCCACAGTCTCTATCCATACCCACAGTCTCTATCCATACCCACAGCCCCTATCCATACCCACAGTCTCTATCCATACCCACAGCCCCTATCCATACCCACAGCCCCTATCCATACCCACAGCCTCTATCCATACCCACAGCCTCTATCCATACCCACAGCCCCTATCCATACCCACAGTCTCTATCCATAACCACAGTCTCTATCCATACCTACAGTCCCTATCCATACCCACAGTCTCTATCCATACCCACAGCCCCTATCCATACCCACAGCCCCTATCCATACCCACAGCCCCTATCCATACCCACAGCCCTTATCCATACCCACAGTCTCTATCCATACCCACAGTCTCTATCCATACCCACAGCCCCTATCCATACCCACAGTCTCTATCCATACCCACAGCCCCTATCCATACCCACAGCCCCTATCCATACCCACAGCCCCTATCCATACCCACAGTCCCTATCCATACCCACAGCCCCTATCCATACCCACAGTCTCTATCCATACCCACAGCCCCTATCCATACCCACAGCCCCTATCCATACCCACAGCCCCTATCCATACCCACAGCCCCTATCCATACCCACAGTCCCTATCCATACCCACAGCCCCTATCCATACCCACAGTCTCTATCCATACCCACAGCCCCTATCCATACCCACAGCCCCTATCCATACCCACAGTCCCTATCCATACCCACAGCCCCTATCCATACCCACAGCCCCTATCCATACCCACAGTCTCTATCCATACCCACAGCCCCTATCCATACCCACAGCCTCTATCCATACCCACAGCCCCTATCCTTACCCACAGCCCCTATCCATACCCACAGCCCCTATCCATACCCTCAGCCCCTATCCATATCCACAGCCCCTATCCATACCCACAGCCCCTATCCATACCCACAGCCCCTATCCATACCCACAGCCCCTATCCATACCCACAGTCCCTATCCATACCCACAGCCCCTATCCATACCCACAGTCTCTATCCATACCCACAGCCCCTATCCATACCCACAGCCCCTATCCATACCCACAGTCCCTATCCATACCCACAGCCCCTATCCATACCCACAGCCCCTATCCATACCCACAGTCTCTATCCATACCCACAGCCCCTATCCATACCCACAGCCTCTATCCATACCCACAGCCCCTATCCGTACCCACAGCCCCTATCCATACCCACAGGCCCTATCCATACCCACAGCCCCTATCCATATCCACAGCCCCTATCCATACCCACAGCCCCTATCCATACCCACAGCCCCTATCCATACCCACAGCCCCTATCCATACCCACAGCCCCTATCCATACCCACAGCCCCTATCCATACCCACAGTCTCTATCCATACCCACAGCCCCTATCCATACCCACAGCCCCTATCCATACCCACAGCCCCTATCCATACCCACAGCCCCTATCCATACCCACAGCCCCTATCCATACCCACAGCCCCTATCCATACCCACAGCCCCTATCCATACCCACAGTCTCTATCCATACCCACAGTCTCTATCCATACCCACAGCCCCTCTCCATATCCACAGCCCCTATCCATACCCACAGCCCCTATCCATACCCACAGCCCCTATCCATACCCACAGCCCCTATCCATACCTACAGCCCCTATCCATACCCACAGCCCCTATCCATACCCACAGCCCCTATCCATACCCACAGTCTCTATCCATACCCACAGCCCCTTTCCATACCCACAGCCCCTATCCATACCCACAGCCCCTATCCATATCCACAGTCTCTATCCATACCCACAGTCTCTATCCATACCCACAGCCCCTATCCACATCCACAGTCTCTATCCATACCCACAGTCTCTATCCATACCCACAGCCCCTATCCATACCCACAGCCCCTATCCATACCCACAGCCCCTATCCATATCCACAGCCCCTATCCATACCCACAGTCTCTATCCATACCCACAGCCCCTATCCATACCCACAGTCCCTATCCATACCCACAGCCCCTATCCATACCCACAGTCTCTATCCATACCCACAGCCCCTATCCATACCCACAGCCCCTATCCATATCCACAGCCCCTATCCATACCCACAGCCCCTATCCATACCCACAGCCCCTATCCATATCCACAGCCCCTATCCATACCTACAGCCCCTATCCATAACCACAGTCTCTATCCATACCCACAGCCCCTATCCATACCCACAGCTCCTATCCATACCCACAGCCCCTATCCATACCCACAGCCCCTATCCATACCCACAGCCCCTATCCATACCCACAGTCTCTATCCATACCCACAGCCCCTATCCATACCCACAGTCTCTATCCATACCCACAGTCTCTATCCATACCCACAGCCCCTATCCATAACCACAGCCCCTATCCATACCCACAGTCTCTATCCATACCCAAAGTCTCTATCCATACCCACAGCCCCTATCCATACCCACAGCCCCTATCCATACCCACAGTCTCTATCCATACCCACAGCCCCTATCCATACCCACAGCCCCTATCCATACCCACAGCCCCTATCCATACCCACAGTCTCTATCCATACCCACAGTCTCTATCCATACCCACAGTCTCTATCCATACCCACAGTCTCTATCCATACCCACAGCCCCTATCCATACCCACAGCCTCTATCCATACCCACAGTCTCTTTCCATACCCACAGCCCCTATCCATACCCACAGTCTCTATCCATACCCACAGCCCCTATCCATACCCACAGCCCCTATCCATACCCACAGTCTCTATCCATACCCACAGCCCCTATCCATACCCACCGTCTCTATCCATACCCACAGCCCCTATCCATACCCACAGCCTCTATCCATACCTACAGTCTCTATCCATACCCACAGCCCCTATCCATACCCACAGCCTCTATCCATACCCACAGCCTCTATCCATACCCACAGTCTCTATCCATACCCACAGCCCCTATCCATACCCACAGCCTCTATCCATACCCACAGCTCCTATCCATACCCACAGTCTCTATCCATACCCACAGCCCCTATCCATACCCACAGCCCCTATCCATACCCACAGTCTCTATCCATACCCACAGCCCCTATCCATACCCACAGTCTCTATCCATACCCACAGCCCCTATCCATACCCACAGTCCCTATCCATAACCACAGCCCCTATCCGTACCCACAGCCCCTATCCATACCCACATTTCCTATCCATACCCACAGTCCCTATCCATACCCACAGCCCCTATCCATACCCACACCTCCATACTACGAATCAGGTTTGAGGAGTTAGCAAGGTAAATTTAGTAAACTATGAGTTGAAATCGATATAACTGGTCGAAATTTTTAGCTTTTAGCCAGGTACACTTTTAGCCAGGTACATTTCTATGGCAACGAATCCTTCAGAACTAACCTGCTCTAGGTCAGACTGACTCAGGGCTAACTCCACTTACCCTGAATGAAATGACTGAGCCGCGAGTTGAGGACCAATGAAATGACTGAGCCGCGAGTTGAGGACCAATGAAATGACTGAGCCGCGAGTTGAGGACCAATGAAATGACTGAGCCGCGAGTTGAGGACCAATGAAATGACTGAGCCGCGAGTTGAGGACCAATGAAACGACTGAGCCGCGAGTTGAGGACCAATGAAATGACTGAGCTGCGAGTTGAGGACCAATGAAATGACTGAGCCGCGAGTTGAGGACCAATGAAATGACTGAGCCGCGAGTTGAGGACCAATGAAATGACTGAGCCGCGAGTTGAGGACCAATGAAATCAGATTCCTTCCCTGTGGCAAAGATTGCATCATCACCACCTTCCTTTGAGGAAGACAACTGAATGCTTTATTAATCAAATGTTGTTAAAAAAAAACATATTAAAATACCTATCACTTTACACATTTAGTAATGACAGGATGCATTTGAAAGTTAATGCGTATTAAAACTGTCTTAATACAGTTATTTATTGATAGGAGTGGGGGGGGGGATGTGTTTGTGCATCGATCAGCACACCAAAGAACATCCTGTTGCTTACAACTGCACTGGAATCACACAGGCTCCCTGTCTAGATCAAGACACCACGGTGTACTCTGAATTGTCATCACAACTGCTGTTTTCATCCTCATGCTACCTAGCAGTAGCCACGAGCAGCCACTTTGGAATGGCGTATCACATTGAACAACAAAGGAGCTGATTGGTTGACACTGCCATTCCAAAATGGCTGCTGTAGCTTCTGCTACCTAGCATGAGGACCAAAAGGGCAGGCGTTCAAATCTTTTTGGTGTAACAGATAATGGGACGATTCGGAGAACAATGCATTTCTCATCCCTGGTTTTTCAAGCCATATCTTGCACCGGTGCCATGGTGTCTTCATTTAAACAGAAAGCCTGTCCGATCCCAGTTCAGTTGTAATCAAGATTAGGGTTGTATCTATTCTGGGTAAATTTGCAAGATAATTTTTCTTTCATGTTGATTTCGCAAAAAATGAAAATGTGCCACTGACTTGCCCATGGATTGATGGTTCAGTGTTGTCTCAATTAATAATTGTAGTGTTCGACTAGCTCTGTGCAAAATGCACACGCAGTTACAAGCCTGCTTGAGTTAGCGGTAGCGGCATGATCAAATATCCACTGTAGTATGGACGAAGCCTGACCTGGAATGTGAAGCTAACTGAAGCTGGCTAAAAGCCTGAGTAGATGTAGCTTCCATTTTAGTATACCCCTTAGGTTAAACCCTTTAACCCTAAACAGAGATAACCCTTGACCTCTAACCTCAACCTCGGGGCTCTTTAAATGGGAATTTGGCCTCCTGGGAATCTCACCTCATATCTCATAGAGGATCTCTCTCTCTCTCTTTCTCTCTCTATTATCCTCTCCCTGGCTCACTCTCTCTCTCCCCCCCTCTCATCTCTCTCTCTGCTATCACTTCTTAATCCTTTAACTCTGTGTCTCTGCTTTCCTTCGAGCCCATCTTGAGTTTTCACAGAGAGCCGAGGGGGCTGCTAGTATATACACGCGATGGCTAAACTGAGACACATGGATGTGTTTACCAGCCTGGTCTGAGCCAGGTGATACTTGTGTGTTTGTTGACTTTATTACTTTGTTTCTTTTTTTGGTCTCAAGCAGAAGAGTAAAAAGGATACTGTTTTGCTTTGACCAAACTATGTTTCCTATGCCTTAATTCTGTCCTATTCCGGGCTCCTTGTGTCTTGTAAATATATGATTTATATTTCATTGAAATATAACAGATTAAACTACACTACACTACAAACACACCACACTACACTACACTACACTACACTACACTACAAATACAGTACACTACACTACACTACACTACAAATACAGTACACTACACTACACTACACTACAAGTACACTACACTACACTACACTACAAATACACTACACTACACTACACACCACACTACACCACACTACACTACAAATACAAATACACTACACTACACTACACTACACTACAAATAATCTACAAATACACTACAAATACAAATACACTACTAATACACTACAAATACACTACAAATACACTACACTACACTACACTACAAATACAAACACACCACACTACACTACACTACAAATACACTACACTACAAATACAAATACACTACACTAAACTACAAATACCCTACACTACAAATACACTACACTACAAATACACTACACTACACTACACTACACTACACTACAAATACACTACACTATACCACAGTCAAACACACTATACTACAAACACACTACAAACACACTACACTATACTACACTAAAACACATGACACTCCAAATACACTACACTACACTCCAAATACACTACGCTACACTACAAACACACTACACTACACTACAAACACACTACACACTACACTACATCACACAACAAAAACACTACACTACACTACACTACAAACACACTACACTACAAACACACTACACTACACCACACTACAAACATACTACACTACACTACAAACAGACTACACCACACTACGCTACACTACAAACACACTACACTAAACTATACTTCACCACAAACACTCTACACTACGAAGACACTACACTACACTACAAACACACTACACCACACTAAAATCACACTACACAACGCTACACTACACACACACTACACTACACTACACCACACTACACACCACACTACACTAGATTACACCATACTACACTACACACTAAACTACACTCCACTACAATACACTACAAACACACTACACTACAAACACACTACACTTCAAACACACTACACGACAAACACACTACACTACAAACACACTACAAATACACTACACTACAAACACACTACAAATACACTACACTACACTACAAACACACTACAAATACACTACACTACACACACAGTAGAGGAGGAACCCCCCTTACTGTGAGGTAGGGTAGAGATGGTGGACTGGATACCCCCTTACTATGAGGTAGGGTAGAGATGGTGGACTGGAGACTCCCTTACTGTGAGGTAGGGTAGAGATGGTGGACTGGAGACCCCCTTACTGTGAGGTAGGGTAGAGATGGTGGACTGGAGACCACCTTACTGTGAGGTAGGGTAGAGATGGTGAACTGGAGACCCCCTTACTGTGAGGTAGGGTAGAGATGGTGGACTGGAGACCCCCTTACTGTGAGGTAGGGTAGAGATGGTGAACTGGAGACCCCCTTACTGTGAGGTAGGGTAGAGATGGTGGACTGGAGACCCCCTTACTGTGAGGTAGGGTAGAGATGGTGGACTGGAGACCCCCTTACTGTGAGGTAGGGTAGAGATGGTGGACTGGAGACCCCCTTACTGTGAGGTAGGGTAGAGATGGTGGACTGGAGACTCCCTTACTGTGAGGTAGGGTAGAGATGGTGGACTGGAGACCCCCTTACTGTGAGGTAGGGTAGAGATGGTGGACTGGAGATCCCCTTACTGTGAGGTAGGGTAGAGATGGTGGACTGGAGACCCCCTTACTGTGAAGTAGGGTAGAGATGGTGGACTGGAGACCTCCTTACTGTGAGGTAGGGTAGAGATGGTGGACTGGAGACCCCCTTACTGTGAGGTAGGGTAGAGATGGTGGACTGGAGATCCCCTTACTGTGAGGTAGGGTAGAGATGGTGGACTGGAGACCCCCTTACTGTGAGGTAGGGTAGAGATGGTGGACTGGAGACCCCCTTACTGTGAGGTAGGGTAGAGATGGTGGACTGGAGACCGCCTTACTGTGAGGTAGGGTAGAGATGGTGGACTGGAGACTCCCTTACTGTGAGGTAGGGTAGAGATGGTGGACTGGAGACTCCCTTACTGTGAAGTAGGGTAGAGATGGTGGACTGGAGACCCCCTTACTGTGAGGTAGGGTAGAGATGGTGGACTGGAGACCCCCTTACTGTGAGGTAGGGTAGAGATATATAAATAACCATCAGAGATGTATACATAACAACCAGCAGAGATATACTGTATACATAACAACAGGCAGAGATATACTGTATACATAACAACCAGCAGAGATATACTGTATACATAACAACAGGCAGAGATATACTGTATACATAACAACAGGCAGAGATATACTGTATACATAACAACAGGCAGAGATATACTGTATACATAACAACTGGCAGAGATATACTGTATACATAACAACAGGCAGAGATATATTAATAACAACCAGCAGAGATATACTGTATACATAACAACCAGCAGAGATATACTGTATACATAACAACAGGCAGAGATATACTGTATACATAACAACAGGCAGAGATATATTAATAACAACCAGCAGAGATATACTGTATACATAACAACAGGCAGAGATATACTGTATACATAACAACAGGCAGAGATATACTGTATACATAACAACAGGCAGAGATATATTAATAACAACCAGCAGAGATATACTGTATACATAACAACAGGCAGAGATATATTAATAACAACCAGCAGAGATATACTGTATACATAACAACAGGCAGAGATATACTGTATACATAACAACAGGCAGAGATATATTAATAACAACCAGCAGAGATATACTGTATACATAACAACCAGCAGAGATATACTGTATACATAACAACCAGCAGAGATATACTGTATACATAACAACAGGCAGAGATATACTGTATACATAACAACAGGCAGAAATATACTGTATACATAACAACAGGCAGAGATATACTGTATACATAACAACAGGCAGAGATATACTGTATACATAACAACAGGCAGAGATATACTGTATACATAACAACAGGCAGAGATATACTGTATACATAACAACAGGCAGAGATATATTAATAACAACCAGCAGAGATATACTGTATACATAACAACCAGCAGAGATATACTGTATACATAACAACCAGCAGAGATATACTGTATACATAACAACCAGCAGAGATATACTGTATACATAACAACAGGCAGAGATATACTGTATACATAACAACAGGCAGAGATATACTGTATACATAACAACAGGCAGAGATATACTGTATACATAACAACCAGCAGAGATATACTGTATACATAACAACAGGCAGAGATATACTGTATACATAACAACAGGCAGAGATATACTGTATACATAACAACCAGCAGAGATATACTGTATACATAACAACAGGCAGAGATATACTGTATACATAACAACAGGCAGAGATATATTAATAACAACCAGCAGAGATATACTGTATACATAACAACCAGCAGAGATATACTGTATACATAACAACAGGCAGAGATATATTAATAACAACCAGCAGAGATATACTGTATACATAACAACAGGCAGAGATATACTGTATACATAACAACCAGCAGAGATATACTGTATACATAACAACCAGCAGAGATATACTGTATACATAACAACAGGCAGAGATATACTGTATACATAACAACAGGCAGAGATATACTGTATACATAACAACAGGCAGAGATATACTGTATACATAACAACAGGCAGAGATATATTAATAACAACCAGCAGAGATATACTGTATACATAACAACCAGCAGAGATATACTGTATACATAACAACAGGCAGAGATATATTAATAACAACCAGCAGAGATATACTGTATACATAACAACCAGCAGAGATATACTGTATACATAACAACAGGCAGAGATATACTGTATACATAACAACAGGCAGAGATATACTGTATACATAACAACAGGCAGAGATATACTGTATACATAACAACCAGCAGAGATATACTGTATACATAACAACAGGCAGAGATATACTGTATACATAACAACCAGCAGAGATATACTGTATACATAACAACAGGCAGAGATATATTGTATACATAACAACAGGCAGAGATATACTGTATACATAACAACCAGCAGAGATATACTGTATACATAACAACCAGCAGAGATATACTGTATACATAACAACAGGCAGAGATATACTGTATACATAACAACAGGCAGAGATGCTTCACGGTGGGAACCACACATGCGGAGATCATCCGTTTACCTACTCTGCGTTTCACAAAGACATGGCGGTTGGAACCAGAAGTCTCAAATTTGGACTCGTCGGATCAAAGGACAGATTTCTACTGGTCTCATGTGCTTTACTCGTGTTTCTTGGCCCAAGCAAGTCTCTTCTTCTTATTGATGTCCTTAAGTAGTGTTTTCTTTGCAGCAATTCGACCATGAAGGCCTGATTCACGCAGTCTCCTCTGAACAGTTGATGTTGAGATGTCTGCTAATTGAACTCTGTGAAGCATTAATTTGCGCTGCAATTTCTGAGGCTGGTAACTCTAATGAACTTATCCTCTGCAGTAGAGGTAACTCTAATGAACTTATCCTCTGCAGCAGAGGTAACTCTGGGTCTTCCTTTCCTGTGGTGGTCCTCATGAGAGACAGTTTCATCATAGTGCTTGATGATTTTTGCGACTGCACTTGAGGAAACTTTCAAAGTGGTTGAAATTTTCCACATTGACTGACCTTCATGCCTTAAAGTTAGACATGCTTATTTGAGCTGTTCTTGCCAGAGTAGGACTTGGTCTTTAACCAAATAGGGCTATCTTCTGTGTACCACCCCTACCTTGTCACAACACAACTGATTGGCTCAAATGCATTAATAAATAAATAAATTCCTCAAATGAACTTTTAACAAGACAGACCTGTTAATTGAAATGTATTCCAGGTGACTGACTACCTCATGAAGCTGGTTGAGAGAATGCCAAGAGTGTGCAAAGCTGTCATCAAGACAAAGGGTGGCTACTTTTGAAGAATCTAAAATATATTATACATTTTGATTTGTTTAAGACTTTTGTGGTTACTTCATGATTCCATATGTGCTATCTCATAGTGTTGATGTCTTCACTATTATTCTACAATGTAGAACATTTAAAAAAATTAAGAAAAACCCTTGAATGAGTACGTCGGTCCAAACTTTTGACTGGTACTGTATATAAATATCACTTACCTAAATACCATCATAGGCATATAAATACCATGTATTAACTTAGCAAATATGATACATTAGCCTCCAAGAGCTCTGATCTTTATGGCAAAGTAGATCTCTAGTGTACTTGACCTACAATCACAGGGTTGGGTTTGTGTGTTGTGTGTTGTGTGTGTGTGTGTGACAAGCCTAGCAACAGGCCTAGCAACAGGCCTAGCAACAGGCCTTCATACCCCTTCCATTTCCACAGGGGTTCTCCAAATAACTCAGCTGGCCATCGTGACCCTTCAGTGGCCACTCTTCCTTTTAATCCTCTCTTCTATCTTAGCCATGCATGCCAGCTCTCTCTCTGTGTCAGAAGAGAAAAAGGGAGGGAGTGTTTTCACTCAAAGAAAACAACCACACAAACTCATATCCTGTGCTTTTGTAGACTTTAATTGACTCAATCTACATTATGTCATCTCCTCTGTTACTTTCACTTTGTAAATATTTCAGAATATTGTTGTTGTCATCGACATCACTAAGACAAGTGATAGGGAATCCATCACAGGCCTCATACATTGACTGTCTTTGACCCATTGATAGCCTTCCTCTTTAAAACTTCTTATGGCTTGGGGGCAGTATTTTGACCTCTGGATGAGAAGCGTGCCCAAGGTAAACTGCCTGTTACTCAGGCCCAGAAGCTAGGATATGCATATAATTGGTAGATTTGTATAGACAACACTCTAAAGTTTCCAAAACTGTTAAATAAATATAAATAAATAATATATGTGAGTATAACAGAACTGATATGGCAGGCAAAAACCTGAGGAAAATCCATCCTGGAAGTGGGATTTTTTTGATGTGGGTATTTTCAATTGAATGCCTATAGAGTATCTAATTGGTTAGCACCCAGATTGCAGTTCATATGGCTTCCACTAGATGTCAACAGTCTTTACACATTGTTTCAGGCTTGTTTTCTGAAAAATGAAGAAGAATGAGACCTTTCTGTCAGTGGACTGAGGAAGAATGCAGAGCTGGTTTGCGCGTGTGACCGAGAGTGTGCCCGTCGTTGTTTTTCCTTTTTCCTCGATTATTTAGACAATTGACAACCTGAGGATGAATTATAAACATCGTTTGACTTGTTTCGACGAACTTTACCGGTACTATTAGGATGTATTCATCTGCATGTTTTGACCGCCTTTAAGTCAGTGGATTACTGGACAAAACGCACCAACAAACTGAGTTTTTGGGACATAAAGAGGGACTTTATCGAACAAAACAAACATTTACTGTGTAGCTGGGAGTCTTGTGAGTGCAACCATATGAAGATCATCAAAGGTAAGTGATTCCATTTATCGTTATTTCTGACTTTTGTAATTCTTTTACTTTGTTGTAAAATGTTTGTATGCTTTTGTATGCGAGGCGCTGTCCTCAGATAATCGCATAGTCTGCTTTCACTGTAAAGCCTTTTTGAAATCTGACAAAGCGGCTGGATTAACAAGAGGTGAATATTTAAGGATTTCCTGTCTCATCACCCAATTGCCCTGCAGCCTCTACAGAAACTGGATTATGGCTCATATAATCACAGAAAATCACAGGGGCCCGAGGGTAGAAACTGGACCGTGGCTGAGTCAGAGAATCCCAGCCCAAGGGCCGGAGGGTAGAAACTGGACCGTGGCTGAGTCAGAGAATCCCAGTCCAAGGGCCCGAGGGTATAAACCGGACTGTGACTGAGTCAGAGAATCCCAACCAAAGGGCCCGAGGGTAGAAACCGGACTGTGACTGAGTCAGAGAATCCTAACCCAAGGGCCCGAGGGTATAAACCGGACTGTGACTGAGTCAGAGAATCCCAACCCAAGGGCCCGAGGGTATAAACCGGACTGTGACTGAGTCAGAGAATCCCAGCCCAAGGGCCCGAGGGTAGAAACCGGACTGTGACTGAGTCAGAGAATCCCAGCTCAAGGGCCCGAGGGTATAAACCGGACTGTGACTGAGTCGGAGAGTGTCTTGTTTAACTAACATCTCAGATGCCTCAGCAAAAGGAAGGCTATGTTGTTATGTAACAGTTTAGGTCGTAATAAATGGACCTCAGCACAGGCCTGCTGAATGGAAGTGAATGGGAGTGGAAGCAGAGGGGACACCGGCCCGAGGTTAATCCCCTAGGAGAAGGTCCCGGTCCCCCAGGGCCCTTCAGGGCCCAGTCCCTCACATCTCCTTGCGTGTTCTCCTTTCAGTATTAACCGAGCTGGCTTTGTCAGAGCTGGAGAAGGGAGAGTTGGGAGAAAAAGTGGGATGTTGGTTGGGATGTGAGCTGGATTGGGACGAGAGAGACAGGAGAGAGAGGGGGAGTTTGGTTTTGCTGCTCCAGCACTCAGCTGAAACTCTAATCCATTTGGCCCCTACGAAACGGCCAGCCAGAATCTCTCGCCCCTCCCCTCCCCTCCCCTCCCCTCCCCTCCCCTCCCATCTCCCCATCTCCTTCCCTCCTTTCCCCCTCTCTTCCTCTCCTCCCCCTCTCCTCCTCCTTCTCCTCCCCTCCTCCTATCCCCTTCTTTTCCCCATCTCCTCCTCCTCTCCTCTCCCCCTCTTCTCTTCTCCTCCTCCTCTCCTCCTCCACCTCTCCTCTCCTCCTCTCCTCCTGCCAGTTTCCCATCGCTGGGCAGTGTGCCAACCCAACTGCCCCGCTGTCTGTCTATGGGTGACATCACTGCTTGGCACAGAGGGGAAGGGGGCGGGGAAGGGGGAATAATTAGGTTTAGCTGGTTGAAGTAACTGTGTGGATGCGTGCGTGCATGCGTGCGTGTGTGTGTGTGTGTGTGTGTGTGTGTGTGTGTGTGTGTGGCGCTGACGATGGAAGGAGAATCCAGTTAAGAAGTGGCTATAAACACTTTGTCAATAAGACACACTACTGATAGCATTTAACTCACATTTAATTCACTTAGAAATATATCTCAATAACTCACTACTGATACCATTTAACTCACGTTTCATAACTCAAATCAATTGAGCTTGAATTCGTCACAATATTACTTGAATTCTTCAAAATAATCAAACAATCAAAAATGTAAGAAAAAAAAGAAGTCCCTTTCTTCCACACTCCACCTGATGCAGGGTATAGTAAAATGTCATAGAATGTGTTAGAACACAGAAAACGGAACTGAAAGACAATCTGACCAAGGTTCTAGAATGTGTTAGAACACAGAAAATGGAACTGAAAGACAATCTGACCTAGGTTCTAGAATGTGTTAGAACACAGAAAATGAAACTGAAAGACAATCTGATCAAGGTTCTAGAATGTGTTAGAACACAGAAAATGGAACTGAAAGACAATCTGACCAAGGTTCTAGAATGTGTTAGAACACAGAAAATGGAACTGAAAGACAATCTGACCAAGGTTCTAGAATGTGAGCTGTGGGGTAAGTGTGTTTGCAGTGATGGGGGAGAGGGGAGGTTTAGTGTGAGACCTTACTTTAATGACCCACTATAGACTCTATACATGACCACCCTAGCACCACCCCCTCCCTCAGGCCTCTACCCTTCCACCCCTCTGTACACAGCCCCAGTACTCTTTCACCCCACCCTGCACCCCTCTGCGCTGCCTCACTATACACAGCCCCAGCCCCCCTGCACCCCTCTGCTCTGCCTCACTATACACAGCCCCAGTCCTCCACCTCCACCCCAACACCCCCTATACACACAGCCTATTTAAAGGCCAGGTCTTTGTGTATGCAACTCGCTTTGTCAGCCTCTATTTATGGCTTCCTTTACAAGGCCCCGGGTCCTTTGAATATGAACTATGTGAGCGGTCCTGCCACACAGACAGCCTCCTCCAGATACATGGACTACTGAATCCCAAATTGCACCCTATTACCTACATAGTGCACTACTTTTGACCAGGGGTGCACTATATAGGGAATAGGGTGCCATTTGGGATGCTACCCTTCCAGAGAGACCCCCTGTAAACTCAGCACTCAGATTGGGGTCTTTGTGCTCCAAACTACTGCCTCCGTGGATGTCTCATTACCGTTCATTAATCCAACAAGCACTTGAGTTTAGTCAACAGCCAACTGGTAGGGAGAAGAGATTTCATTTGATTCAATTTCCAGTACTTACATTACTTGTACGGTCTGGAAGCACACATTGCACCAGACATTAGATATGACTGAGGAGTCTGTTTCAGTTTCAACCATTACAGGCCCTGAGAAGGAAACAGCCAAGTAAAGACAAGAGGGAGTATGGAGAAACACAGGAATAGGAGAAGATAGGAGATGTGTCACCGTGTGTCACTGTGTGTCATCGTGTGTCATCGTGTGTCATCGTATGTCATCGTGTGTCATCGTGTGTCACTGTGTGTCATCGTGTGTCATCGCGTGTCACTGTGTGTCACCGTGTGTCACTGTGTGTCACCGTGTGTCATCGTGTGTCACTGTGTGTCATTGTGTGTCACCGTGTGTCATCGTGTGTCACTGTGTGTCACTGTGTGTCATTGTGTGTCACTGTGTGTCATTGTGTGTCATTGTGTGTCATTGTGTGTCATCGTGTGTCATCTTGTGTCATCATGTGTCACCAAGTGTCTTTGTGTGTTACCGTGTGTCAAATCAAATCAAATCAAATGTATTTGTCACATACACATGGTTAGCAGATGTTAATGCGAGTGTAGCGAAATGCTTGTGTTTCTATATAGTGTAGCATATATTTATATATATATATATATACGAGCAGTAGTCAGTCTGGGCTAGTGGTTTCTCTCAGCCAATAAGCCCTTTTAATGAGTCTCAGGAAATCCTAATTGGAGTCGGAAGTGGCTCCGACAGCCAGATGTACAAAGACAAACAGACAGAATAGAGAGGGAGGGAGGGGGAGGACAGGGAGGGAGGGGGTAGAATAGTGAGGAGGGAGGGAGAGGGGAGGGGAGGGAGGAATGGAGTAGGGACGGAGGGAGGAGGAAGGACAAGAGTGTACAAATCTGTCAAAGGAAAAGGGTCGCTACTTTGAAGAGTCTCAAATATAAAATGTATTTTGATTTGTTTAACACTTTTCTGGCTACTACATGATTCCATAGTTTTGATGTCTTTACTACTTTCTACAATGTAGAAAATAATAAAAAATAAAGAAAAACCCTGGAATGAGTAGGTTTGTCCAAACTACTGCAGGGCCCAGAGTTGCCTATAGGGCCCTGAGTTTTCCTGAGATATACATTTTTTTTACACATATTCAACAATTTTTTTGGGGTAGGAACAAAACTACCTCCATTCTTTCATTCATTTGTATGTGTTACCTTCAGACGAGTCCCGTGACACTTGTGGGGGTTGTAGAGCGAAACGGAGACCATCATTCATGTTTTTCATCTTCCCATAGCGTGGTTAGTTAGTAGGACAAACCGTTTGGACGCTACAGCCGTCTTCGTGAGAACAGTGGTTATTGGGGATATGTCATGGTCCGCTGTAGTTCGGCCACCTCCCACTGCAGATGAGGAAGGTCGCCATAGGAGGATGTGGTAGACTGAGGCGTATCCCTTGCAATAAAAAAATAAACAGATATCTTAACGGACTGTTATGGGGAATTTTTTTATTATTATGTAACTTGGATTGACGCAACGGTAGGTCAATAGACTCTAGGGGATATTAAGCTGACTAATAAAAGAACTGTGAGGGGAATGTGTATGTAATTCTCCACTCAGGACACATAGGCCCTGAAGGAAATACGCACCAGACCAGACAGCCCAGCAGAGGATTTTTCAAGCCTGGATCACTGGTAGGTGCTGTGGCCAAATGAACTGTAAAAAGCTCTGTGAAATTAGTGTCATTTGAAGACCAGGAGGTCCTCCTAACAATAACGTTACATTGAGATGTTGACTCGCCTGTTTATTGGTGTACTCTACTGCACTGACTAGCATGTCTGTTATGTTTAGGAGATTTCAACTAATGGGACATCATTGTACAGTTTCCCTTTCTGCGGGCATTATTTTGTGTGTGTGTGTGTGTGTGTGTGTGTGTGTGTGTGTGTGCGTGTGTGCGTGTGTGCGTGTGTGTGTGTGTATGTGTGTGTGTGTGTGTGTGTGTGTGTGTGTGTGTGTGTGTGTGTGTGTGTGTGTGTGTGTGTGTGTGTGTGTGTGACTCATGGGAGGTGCTCACCTTTACTGTATGTAACCCTGAAGGACATCAAAGAGAGATTAGAGGTTTCAAAGGGGAGAGGCTAAACTCTCACTGTACGGCTGTCACAGCCCCATCAACCTTTAATCTGAGTTTCTGGAGGGGGTCGGAGAGAGGGGTTGACAGTCCATCTGTAAGCATTAGGGGGTGGGGGGGGGGGGGGCAGTTCTCACGCTTATTGTCCCCCACTTACCAAACATTCACACAAATCACCCTCCTCAGTACTCCTTGATTTTAGCTTGATCAAACTGAGATCATTTTCTCACGCACCAAAACACATCCATAATATGTATGTATATATATATATATATATATATATATGTATATGTATGTATATATAGATGTATGTGTACATTTCAACGTGGAAATGTAGGTAATATTTGGTTGAGACATTGATCAATGAGATGTGAATCTTTATCCACCCACTCAAAAAGACAACCAGAAGTGTGTTGAATTCCCAACTTGTTATCACTTCGCTTTCATCTGAAATCTGTAAAAGCTCAACCAAAGTCCAATACAAAAACAGTATCAGGTCGTTGGCTTTAGTCGTCATCTAAATGTGCTATCACTTCGCTTTCATCCTTTTTAAAAAAAGCTCAACATCGTTCAAATGGCAATACGCCGTCAAATAAGTTGTATTTACACAACCGATTCATGTGAAACCACTGTGCTTCATCTTACATCACAACCAAATGACCTGGATTGTAGCTGAGATTACATCAACAGTACATGGTTCAGGTGATCAATGACGTTTAAGATTCTACTCAGATTATTACAGGCATTGTGAAGATGTCCACAGTCCTGCGATGACCTTTGCATTCTATCTTGAACAGGGAGGCTTTCTATGATTACATTAGAAAACGTTATAGTTACAGTAACCTCAATGTGGCCATGGATGTTTTACTCATTTGAAGTTTGAATAAATACTGTTACATTAGTTTGTAAGATAGCTTTTAACTCTAGGCTATTTAATGTATTGCGAAAGTGATGTTGAATTGTGTTTGTGTGTCAAACTAAATGTATATTTTGTGCCGCAGACTTAGTCTGTCTTTAATTCCAGTTTGTCTACAAATTAATAATTGATATGTTGGATTCATTGTCTCCATCTCAACCAACAATCAAAGTTAAAGAATAGGACTAAATTAAATCAAATCAAATGTTAAATGCTATTTAAATGAAGCCTGAACTGACTGGACATAAATAGACATTTCCTGAGAGTTAGTTTATTCTGGCACAGTCTCGCCGTAATCCTAACGCACCCCGATGGACGGACGGAGTCAGAGAGAACAATGAGAGGTCATAACCTCCTCATGAACTACTACTGCCTCTGATGTGTTGAGTTGTTTCTGTCACCGTGCTGTGTAAAGGAGGCTACCTACCTGAGAACACACAGGTGACATGGGTCCATGAGCACCCCGGACACCCAAGCACGTCCAATGAAAGGCCAGTGTTGTGGCTTCACACCCACGGGTCAACAGCCTGTCTAGACTTCTAGCTTCTTGGCTTTCAGGCTTCATCCCTTCATACACTCTCTTTCTCAAAATGTTCTCTCTATATAATTGTTTCTGTTCCCACTCTGCAGGCTCTTTCTCCCTCCTGCTCCATCTCTCCCTCCCTAGTCTCATCTGGATCAGAACATAATCTCCATGTCTGTCTAATCCATGTGGTTTCTCAGGGTCTTGTTCCTCTACTCTCTCCCCTGATCAAGGCTCTCTCCAGGCGGAGATCACAGAACCCACCCCCCCTGTGATGATAACCCTGGAACAAGGACTTATCACACCAAGATACTGTAACAAGAAATTATTCTTGTTGTCATCAATGATCTTGCTGCACCTTTTTACTGGCAATTTGGCCAAAATTTCAGCAGAAAACTGATCTAATTGTTCAATGTTTGAGGGGTGCCTTCCAGCAACTGCTGTTTTCAGATTTCGCCATAGGTTTTGGATGTGATTCAGATACAGCATCTCTGAACCATTGCAGAGACACAGTCCAAAAACTGTATCTGTTGAAGGTTGTGGGTCTTCCAGCAGGACAACAACCCCAAGCACACATCAAAAGCACACTGGAATGGTTCAAGAAGAAACATTGGACTGTTCTGGAGTGGAAGAGTCCAGATCTGAACCACACCCATAAACTATGGCGAGAGCTGAAAACAGCAGTTGGTGGAGGGCTTTGAAGAACTAGAGCAGTAGGCTGCTGAAGAATGGGCCAAATTGCCAGTAGAAATGTGCAACAAGCTCATTTGATGGCTACAATAAGAATTTGACAGCGTTACCTTGGGAAAGGCTGTGCAACCAAGTTCTAGCTCCAATAATTGTCTTAATGCCATTTTTATTTTATTTATTTAATTTTTTATTTCACCTTTATTTAACCAGGTAGGCTAGTTGAGAACAAGTTCTCATTTACAACTGCGACCTGGCCAAGATAAAGCATAGCAGTGTGAACAGACAACAACACAGACATCCACATGGAGTAAACAATAAACAATAAACAAGTCAATAACATAGTAGAAAAAAAAGAAAGTCTATAAACATTGTGTGCAAAAGGCATGAGGAGGTAGGCAATAAATAGGCCATAGGAGTGAATAATTACAATTTAGCAGATTAACACTGGAGTGATAAATGATCAGATGAACATGTGCAGGTAGAGAAATTTGTCTTTATTTTCTAATTAAATTGTAAACTTAAGTTTACAAAAATAAAATTGTTTTTCGGCAATGTTGAAAATACAAAAACCAGGTGTGAAGACCAAACATTTTTTTCAATTTCAATTTATTTTAGAAGAAATAGGGAATTATTTAACAAAAGTGCAAGGGTGCCAATATCAAATCAAATCAAATTGTATTTGTCACATACACATGGTTAGCAGATGTTAATGCGAGTGTAGCGAAATGCTTGTGCTTCTAGTTCCGACAATGCAGTAATAACCAACAAGTAATCTAGCTAACAATTCCAAAACTACTACTTTATAGACACAAGTGTAAGGGGATAAAGAATATGTACATAAAGATATATGAATGAGTGATGGTACAGAGTGGCATAGGCAAGATACAGTAGATGGTATTGAGTACAGTATATACATATGAGATGAGTATGTAAACAAAGTGGCATAGTTAAAGTGGCTAGTGATACATGTATTACATAAATATGCAGTAGATGATATAGAGTACAGTATATACATATACATATGAGATGAATAATGTAGGGTATGTAAACATTATATTAGGTAGCATTGTTTAAAGTGGCTAGTGATATATTTTACATCATTTCCCATCAATTCCCATATTTGGCCACAACTGTATCTATACAGTATATCCTAATAATGGCACTTTCTATATCATTTCATAAGTTACTCTTTTTATTTACCTTTATGTGTTGGGGAGGCAGGTAGCCTAGTGGTTAGAGGCAGGTAGCCTAGTGGTTAGAGGCAGGTAGCCTAATGGGTAGAGACAGGTAGCCTAGTGGTTAGAGGCAGGTAGCCTAGTGGTTAGAGGCAGGTAGCCTAATGGGTAGAGACAGGTAGCCTAGTGGTTAGAGGCAGGTAGCCTAGTGGTTAGAGGCAGGTAGCCTAATGGGTAGAGACAGGTAGCCTAGTGGTTAGAGGCAGGTAGCCTAGTGGTTAGAGGCAGGTAGCCTAATGGGTAGAGACAGGTAGCCTAGTGGTTAGAGGCAGGTAGCCTAGTGGTTAGAGGCAGGTAGCCTAATGGGTAGAGACAGGTAGCCTAGTGGTTAGAGGCAGGTAGCCTAATGGGTAGAGGCAGGTAGCCTAGTGGGTAGAGGCAGGTAGCCTAGTGGGTAGAGCATTTAGATAGTAACTGAAAGGTTGCTAGATCTGAATCCCTGAGCTGACAAGGTAAAAATCTGTTGTTATTATGCCCCTGAACAAGGCAGTTAACCCACTGTTCCTAGGCCGTCATTGTAAATAAGAATTTGTTCTTAACTGACTTGACTAGTTAAATAAAAGTGTGTGTTAGCGTGTAAGCCTGTTATAAATGTGTCCAGGCATTATAAATGTGCTCAGGTATGCAGGGGAAACCACTGGAGTGATTAGTGAAGTACCTGTTTGACCATCACATGGGAAAGTTGGGATGAAATAATGCAAGGTCAGGGCCACGTTCAGTTGCCAAACGTATCGAACGTTGCAGATATAAATGCATGAATAGAGCCGCCGTGATTCCGTATTCTACATGTCAGAGAGTGGCATGTTTGGTCTACATAACATATTTATATCTGAACGTTCCAAAACGTTGAGTCCGGAGAATCTAAACGTCGCGGCGGCGCGCCTGCGCGTTCCTTCAGCGCTAGGAAAGTTTTCAAGGCAAATTGAGCGGAGCAGAGTGGAACTCTTCAAACTGCTGAGCAGCACAATGCATTGGCTTGAGTACGGAGGCGTCAAGCAACAGAACGGATTAAAACAATACGGGTTTCATTGAAGTTTACAACAAGAAAGAAGGAATTGTAAAATAACTTTGGGAAGTTGGATATCGCATCATAACGCGCTGTAAGTAGCATGTATTTTTAGTGATTTTTTTTTGTTGTTGCAGGAAAAACTGGAAATAACCACGATAAACCGACTACGATAAACCAGGGGATTGCTTTGTAAATTTAAGGCATTATTGAAAATTCGCTCTAGCCAAAACAATTGTCTTTATAACGTAATTTAGCCTACATTTAATTGAGAAAAAACATGCAGAGATGATCAAATTATGAATATTCACGGTAGGTCCATGCTACCCAGGTGACAATGTTTTTTTAATTAAAGAAAGTCTATTTTAGGAACTGACACCGTTTTAGACTAAATCTGTCAATTGAATGTGTTTGTTTTGGGGTTGTCCACACAATCTCTTCGTTCCTCCTTGAATTAAAACCATCAGGCTATCTTCGCCTACTTCTCCCAAATTATGTATTTATTTAACATTTTATGTTTACTTTTGAAGAATGACTGTCTTGGCTGTATAGTAGGACAAAATAGCCTAATCAGAGCTGTAAGGTCTTTGGCTGTGTTTAGACAGGCAGCACAATTTCTGATATTTTTTCAAACTTATTGTTCTTTTGACCAATCCGATCAGCTCTAGAAAAAAATCTTATGTTGAAGATCTGATATGATTGGTCGAAAAAAGATCAGAATTGTGCAGCCTGTCTAAAAGCAGCCTCTGTAGCGGCTCATGCCGTGCAAATTGAAACAACTGACTTGGCATTGATTACTGGCCTCAGAGCGCCATTGTGCCCGAGTGTTGTCGTTTATGCAAAGAATATCACACGAGGAGTCCCCACATGTTGCCATTATGATTGAATAATTTATATTTTCAATCAGATTAATTAGAACATGCACTTGAAACCTTAGACGTATTTTTTTTAAATATAACTGCAGGAAAGGCCTATCCAAAACTCACCAGTGGGTGCATGATGTTTTCGTGACCTGACATGTCCTATCTGAATAGAATCTAGTCATATTAGACACAGACAATGTAGGGGCGTTTTCTGTAACACCTTTCTCTGTGTGAGAGAGAGTAGATCTCCTACTTCTCTACACCTCTCTCCCATTTGCAATAATTAGAAGGTAGAGCAGCAGGCAGGGCGTGTGTGTGGATGTGTGTGTGGATGTGTGTGTGGAGGTGTGGAGGTGTGTGTGTGGAGGTGTGTGTGTGGAGGTGTGTGTGTGTGTGTGTGTGGAGGTGTGTGTGTGTGTGTGTGTGTGTGTGTGTGTGTGTGTGTGTGTGTGTGTGTGTGTGTGTGTGTGTGTGTGTGTGTGTGTGTGTGTGTGTGTGTGTGTGTGTGAGGTGTGTGTGTGTGTGTGTGGAGGTGTGTGTGTGTGTGTGTGGAGGTGTGTGTGTGTGTGGAGGTGTGTGTGTGTGTGGAGGTGTGTGTGTGGAGGTGTGTGTGTGGAGGTGTGTGTGTGTGTGGAGGTGTGTGTGTGTGTGTGTGTGTGTGTGGAAGTGTGTGTGTGTGTGTGGAAGTGTGTGTGTGTGGAGGTGTGTGTGTGTGTGTGGAGGTGTGTGTGTGTGTGTGGAGGTGCGTGTGTGTGGAGGTGCGTGTCTGTGTGTGGAGGTGCGTGTGTGTGTGTGTGGAGGTGCGTGTGTGGAGGTGCGTGTGTGGAGGTGCGTGCGTGGAGGTGCGTGCGTGGAGGTGCGTGTGTGGAGGTGCGTGCGTGTGTGTGTGGAGGTGCGTGCGTGTGTGTGTGGAGGTGCGTGCGTGTGTGTGTGTGTGTGTGGAGGTGCGTGTGGAGGTGCGTGTGTGTGTGTGTGTGTGTGTGTATGTGTGTGTGGAGGTGCGTGCGTGCGTCTGTGTGTGTGTGTGTGGAGGTGCGTATCTGTGTTTTTGTGGAGGTGTGCGTGTGTGTGGAGGTGTGCGTGTGTGTGGAGGTGTGCGTGTGTGTGGAGGTGTGCGTGTGTGTGGAGGTGTGCGTGTGTGTGGAGGTGTGCGTGTGTGTGGAGGTGTGTGTGTGTGTGGAGGTGTGTGTGTGTGGAGGTGTGTGTGTGTATGGAGGTGTGTGTGTGTGTGTGTGTGGAGGTTTGTGTGTGTGTGGACTTGAGGCAGGCATCAGGGTGAAACAGTGTAGGATTACACATGCTGTCCTCTTGCTCCCTCTGCTCTCTCTGTGAGGGTGTAACCTGACTGAAGGTAACATGTTTCAGGCTGTGTAACAAACAGCCAGTTAGATCCGCTGTAGAGTGATGAACAGAGATATAACAGGCATAACCATGCTGCTAATTAAAGGACTAGCCAGGTGTCGGTGAGTTAGTAGCTCGCGGGCCAGCACACTGGAATACTCCAAATGCTTCTTGAAAAACCTTAAATACCGATGGTTAGTCTGGTACAGCGTTTTACTCAAAGAATACAGACGGATAAGAAATATTTGATTATTTGAAAATGTGGTTTGTCAATCACAATCAACAACATAAGTTACACTGATTCCAAATGACACAGGTTGATGTAGGCTACGGTTCAACCTTCCTACATCAGATTATCAGAATGAGTGACAATGGAACACTTGGCTTCTGAATCTCAGGGCATCTGATGTCATCTCAAATAATGTGTAGTAACTGAAATATATGAAGATGTTCATGTCAAGCCCAGGGCCAGACTGGACACGGCCTGTATTTATAATGTATATCTGTCTTTAAATAAGTAATGTGATCGTGGAGACTGGATGAAATGCTTCATTATATTGTCTGATACCCTGCTGATACTGCTGAATAGCCTATACTGCTATTAGCATAATAAAGATGGCATGAGCAGTATTCTGAGGTCTGTCTGTCCATTGAACCTTCCTGAGAGTTGATTTCATTGTGTTGTTTTCCTAGATTGGAGGGACTGACTGAGACTTGCACCACTGTGAGAAGAGAACAGAGAGTGGACACCTTGGTTGAGTAGAGACTGTACTCGCTCGTTGGGAAGCACCCTAACAAGCTTTAAAGCTACACCCTAACTAGCCCCTATATCCTACATTTCAATATCAAGCCTCCATGCTCTTCAACCAGTCCTAAACCCTAGTTGAGCCCGATCCTAACTCCCAACTAGCCTCCATGCTCTTCAACCAGTCCTAAACCCTAGTTGAGCCCTATCCTAACTCTCAACTAGCCTCCATGCTCCTTAACCAGTCCTAAACCCTAGTTGAGCCCTATCCTAACTCCCAACTAGCCTCCATGCTCCTCAACCAGTCCTAAACCCTAGTTGAGCCCTATCCTAACTCCCAACTAGCCTAAATGCTCCTCAACCAGTCCTAAACCCTAGTTGAGCCCTATCCTAACTCCCAACTAGCCTCCATGCTCCTCAACCAGTCCTAAACCCTAGTTGAGCCCTATCCTAACTCCCAACTAGCCTCCATGCTCCTCAACCAGTCCTAAACCCTAGTTGAGCCCTATCCTAACTCCCAATTAGCCTACATGCTCCTCAACCAGACTCCCAACTAGCCTCCATGCTCCTCAACCAGTCCTAAACCCTAGTTGAGCCCTATCCTAACTCCCAACTAGCCTCCATGCTCCTCAACCAGTCCTAAACCCTAGTTGAGCCCTATCCTAACTCCCAATTAGCCTCCATGCTCCTCAACCAGTCCTAAACCCTAGTTGAGCCCTATCCTAACTCCCAATTAGCCTCTATGCTTATTAACCTCACCGTGTCCGTCAAGGAGTCCCGTGCCTTTCATGGAACGCCACCCACCAGCCCCCGCGGTGTTGCGCCTCTCGTCTTGGAGGGTATTCATGGCTGTCACTTCCCTCTCCTTCCTGGTGCTAAACCTGTTCCCCTACCCCTCATCCCTGCTCCTCCTCCTCCTCCCCCGCCACCTCCTCCCCCGCCTCCCTCCTCTCCTCTGACCCGTATGGACTCGGCCCGTCGCAACCGGCTGAGGAAGCTGAACTGGGAGCAGATCCCTAAGGAGAAGGTGGAGGGGAGGAAGAGTGTCTGGAGTGGAGCGGCTACGGAGGAGGAAGAGTTCCTTATAGATCTCCCCTCTCTGGATGAGCTGTTTGGACAGAAGGACAGTAAACCTCAGGACAGAGCCGGGAGTTTGAGACGCAGGTCTGTGCTGATGCGATGCAGTTCACCCCAGGACAACACCACGGATAAGGTGAGATAGCTGGGAGAGGAGAGGGCTGGAGATGGGTGGGAGAGACTGGGAGAGACAACACCACAGATAAGGTGAGATAGCTGGGAAAGGAGATGGCTGGAGATGGGTGGGAGAGGCTGTGCCAAGAAAACAGCATGCTGGCTAGAGGCGGACACCGACTAGGTGTATTTTAGACTGGCACTGACTGGCACTGAGGCAAGGTGTAGTTTAGACTGGCACTGACTGGCACTGAGGCAAGGTGTAGTTTAGACTGGCACTGAGGCAAGGTGTAGTTTAGACTGGCACCGAAGCGAGGTGTAGTTTAGACTGGCACCGAAGCGAGGTGTAGTTTAGACTGGCACCGAAGCGAGGTGTAGTTTAGACTGGCACCGACGCGAGGTGTAGTTTAGACTGGCACCGAAGCGAGGTGTAGTTTAGGCTGCCAGGTAGCCTATATTGATTACATGTGTTGTCTGTAAAGACACAGGAGGTTGGTGGCACCTTAATTGGGGAATAAAGGATCGTGGTGATGACTGGAGCGGAATCAGTGGAATGATATCAAACACGCTGTTTCCATGGTTTCCATTCTCTCCGTTCCAGCCATTATGATGTCCTTCCCTCAGCAGCCTCATAGTGTCTGACGTGTTCTCCGTGTCTGTGTTTGCAGGTCTCACTACTGGACTCCAAACGCAGTATGAATGTGGGAATATTTCTACGGCAGTTTAAGACGTAAGGATCAACTTCCATTTCCTCAGGACAATCACACACTTTCATTTGTCTTAAGTATTTATCTGTAAGGTCCTAGAGAGCATGTGCTGCTCTGGTATCAGAGGTCAAGCACCATGAATGGGAGAAGCTCTTAGTCTACAGGAGGAAGTACAAGGGGCTGGGATAGTACCCAGGGGATCAACCCTTCACACTATCGAGGAGTGGGAAGTGAGTGGGTGTGTGTGTGGGGGGGGTCTTCTAAGTGTGATGGGACAGGGGGTGTCAAGAAGGTAACAGGTGCAGATGAAATGGCATCCTGCCTGAGCAACTGGACTGTCGGGGGGCACAAAGTGGTAGGGGGTAAGATGGTGACCCGAGGGGTCAAAGTTGACACCTGCTCAGACCGTTAAGGAGAGCTGCCCTTCAGTAAAGACGGTAGAACACAGGTTGTGTCCCAAATGGCACCCTATTCCCTTTACAGTGCACTACTTTTAACCAGGGCCCTGTAGCGAATAGGGCACCATTTGGGACCCACTAATAGACAGCTAGTCGTGCTCCTCTACGCTGCAGCGTTTGAGTCTGGAGAAACAAGGTGAAAAGTCTTCTTTTGTAAAACAAAGGGTTGCACTTTTCTATAGCTTGATGTTTTCACTTTTATTTTATGTAGAGTTTAGATTGTAGGTTTAAAATCGGTGTACTGTTTTGGAATGTCTTTGTTGATGCTGTCTCTGTGTGTTGGTCTCTGTGTGTTGGTCTCTGTGTGTTGGTCTCTGTGTGTTGGTCTCTGTGGGTCAGATATGGTTGGTGTCTGTGGGTCAGACATGGTTGGTGTCTGTGTGGGTCAGACATGGTTGGTGTCTGTGTGGGTCAGACATGGTTGGTGTCTGTGTGGGTCAGACATGGTTGGTGTCTGTGTGGGTCAGACATGGTTGGTGTCTGTGTGGGTCAGACATGGTTGGTGTCTGTGTGTATTAGTATTGCACGGTATACCGGAGCTTTGGTACTTCTTCCGATACCAGAACATGAAAAACGGTTCAGTAGTGAAATGTGTTACTTTTGGTACTTCTGTCAAATGTGTCTCACGTCGTCTACTGATTTTGAGAGGATCAAGTCTATCAGCGCAGCCGATTATTACCCTTATAGAGCGAGAGCATCATGCCTGCTCCACAGCCTCCACTTACTCATTGCTAGCTCCTGCCTATCCTGAAGAACCAATTAACTCACTGGGCTGCATCATGTTAGCTCCCCTCTTATACTGGCTCTAGTCTGTCCTGAGGAACTGGGAGTCTGGACAGTATAATGTTAGCTGCCCACTCATGCTACACAGAAGTTATGTAGAAATGTTTAAGCTGCTAATTACTGTTTCCAAAACAATGTCCAGTACAAGCTAGAACACCACAGAAGTTAGCCTACAAGCTGGAAGCTACCGCAAACTTTCTTTGCTACCGGGCTCTGTGGGTCCTTGCTAGTGGGCTAACTTTCCTTGCGGCTAGCGGGCTAGCGTTCCTGGCTAGCGTTCCTGGCTAGTGGGCTAGCGTTCCTTGCTAGCGGGCTAGCGTTCCTTGCTAGCTTACAGCTGAAGAACACATCAATTCACTATCCTAGTGTTTGTGGTATTTTTTAAAACTTTACAATGACTGCCTACCCCGGCCAAACCCTAACCCGGACGATGCTGGGCCAATTGTGCGCTCCCCTATGGGACTCCCAATCAAGTCCGGTTGTGATACAGCCCGGAATCGAACCAGGGTCTGTAGTGACGCCTCTAGCACTGAGCTGCAGTGCCTTAGACCGCTGCGCCACTTGGGAGCCCCCCCCAAAATATGCAAACCATAACGCTAAATTTAGCTGATTGTCACCAAAAACGTTATTAATTCACTTTGTTTCCCCCGTCTCACGTCTCTCAGTCAAGATCATCTTTGCTCGAGCCTTGAACGGACTCTGTGTGTGAATGATGTCATGGGTCTTAGAGACCGCTCACACATTTGTTGAAGAAGAGATGGCTTCTTCTATGCAATAAAATAAGCCCCACATGGAAGGATAAACAGAGTTTTTCATCTGTATCTTCTTGAAATCAGCCAAAACAAGCTCAAACTCCTATTGAATATGCCAGTTTTACCCAGTTTATCAATAGAAATTTACCATTCAAATAAATGATTACCATAATGTGGTTAGATTGATTGTATAATTGATTCATTAATGCATACATTCAAACATTTCAACAGTAATGATATTGAACTTTACAGATCTGTCTGGATCAAGTGTTTCTTTGGCTAAAATGACTTGTTGTTTTTGCTGTGGTATCGAGTATCAAAGTCAAAATTCTGGTTTTGTGAGAACACTAGTGGGTATGACTGTAGTTACCAGGCGATGCCCTCTTGCAGAGTAGGTATGTTGTCATGCCCACGCGTGTACTGCACACTGAGTTCACAGAGATTCAATTGTGCGCATCCTAGTTGAAGAGCGCTCTTCTCTCTCTAAACAGCATATGTCAGAACATGTAGTTGAAAGCCTTTATGAAGGGAGAAGAGCCTCTCCTGTGGACAAAAACGTGTCCGCTTACATGGAGCTTGTTTGTCTTGTGTGAGTCACAAAGTACTTTTTAGATTTGCGACATGGGTGGAAGTCGTTTGAACAGATTGGTCCCTTCGTGAGACAATATGGTATTAATATGTGTGCTACTTCCCTCTACCTTTTCATGATGCTCTATTTCAGCTGTGGCGACAATTATTGTATCCAGCATTCAGTGGTGTATAGAAATAATAGGCCGCAGGCTACAAAGGCAAAGCCCTTTTATTGAACTCTTTTGAATCACTATAATCCCAGTTGAGCCACGTGTATTTTCACTCCTCAACAGAGGTTACTGTTATCTCTGATTCAGACGGGCAGATCCATGGTATTAGGGAACACAGGGCAGACGGGCAGATCTGTGGTATTAGTGAACACAGGGCCGACGGGCAGATCCGTGGTATTAGTGAACACATATCCATGGTATTAGTGAACACAGGGCAGACGGTCAGAGCCGTGGTATTAGGGAACACAGGGCAGACGGGCAGATCTGTGGTATTAGTGAACACAGGGCCGACGGGCAGATCTGTGGTATTAGTGAACACAGGGCCGACGGGCAGATCCGTGGTATTAGTGAACACAGAGCCGTGGTATTAGTGAACACAGAGCCGTGGTATTAGTGAACACAGAGCCGTGGTATTAGTGAACACAGAGCCGTGGTATTAGTGAACACAGATCCGTGGTAGAGAGTGGAAAAGCCCGGGGGAGAGAGTGGAAAAGCCCGGGGGAGAGAGTGGAAAAGCCCGGGGGAGAGAGTGGAAAAGCCCGGGGGAGAGAGTGGAAAAGCCAGGGGAGAGAGAAGGAGAGAGTGGAAAAGCCCGGGGGAGAGAGTGGAAAAGCCCGGGGGAGAGAGTGGGGGAGAAGCAGGGGGAGAGAGTGGGGGAGAAGCAGGGAAAGAGAGAGGGGGAGAAGCAGGGAAAGAGAGAGGGGGAGAGGCAGGGAAAGAGAGAGGGGGAAAGGCAGGGAAAGAGAGAGGGGGAGAGGCAGGGAAAGAGAGAGGGGGAGAGGCAGGGAAAGAGAGAGGGGGAGAGGCAGGGAAAGAGAGAGGGGGAGAGGCAGGGAAAGAGAGAGGGGGAGAGGCAGGGAAAGAGAGAGGGGGAGAGGCAGGGAAAGAGAGAGGGGGAGAGGCAGGGAAAGAGAGAGGGGGAGAAGCAGGGAAAGAGAGAGGGGGAGAAGCAGGGAAAGAGAGAGGGGGAGAAGCAGGGATAGAGAGAGGGGGAGAGGCAGGGAAAGAGAGAGGGGGAGAGGCAGGGAAAGAGAGAGGGGGAGAGGCAGGGAAAGAGAGAGGGGGAGAGGCAGGGAAAGAGAGAGGGGGAGAGGCAGGGAAAGAGAGAGGGGGAGAGGCAGGGAAAGAGAGAGGGGGAGAGGCAGGGAAAGAGAGAGGGGGAGAGGCAGGGAAAGAGTGGAGAGAGTGGAAAAGCCAGGGAAAGAGAAGGAATGGTGAAAGCCGTTTGATGTAGGGAGTGATGAAAGGAGAGATGTATCTCTAATAGACTCCTGGCTCCTGGAGGGGTTGAGCTGCAGACTTGTGTCATTTGGAGGAAGTTTGAGTCGAGGAGAGGTCATACAGTCAGCGAATGGCCAGTTTCTGCTCTCTCTCTCTGTCTGGTGATACCTCAACCTCTAAGGACCGCTGTGTATGGGTGTCTACATATGTGTTTGCTGAAGTGTCTGTGTTGAGCGCCTGTGTGTGTGTTTTATCTGTGTATGTATTTGCTCAGGGCACATGTCATGCAGTGTGTCGCCAATGTGGCGGCAAAGACCTTTTCCCTCAACAGTCAGTCTGATAAGAGGAGATAAGCTTGACCATGTGTGTGTCTGATACCCCCTCCACCGTTCCACACTCCTGCATGATACCCCCTCCACCGTTCCACACTCCTGCATGATACCCCCTCCACCGTTCCACACTCCTGCATGATACCCCCTCCACCGTTCCACACCCCTGCATGATACCCCCTCCACCGTTCCACACTCCTGTCTGATACCCCCTCCACCGTTCCACACTCCTGCATGATACTCCCTCCACCGTTCCACACCCCTGCATGATACCCCCTCCACCGTTCCACACCCCTGCATGATACCCCCTCCACCGTTCCACACTCCTGTCTGATACCCCCTCCACCGTTCCACACTCCTGTCTGATACCCCCTCCACCGTTCCACACTCCTGTCTGATACCCCCTCCACCGTTCCACACCCATGTCTGAGACCCCCTCCACCGTTCCACACTCCTGTCTGATACCCCCTCCACCGTTCCACACCCATGTCTGATACCCCCTCCACCGTTCCACACTCCTGTCTGATACCCCCTCTACCGTTCCACACCCCTGCATGATACCCCCTCCACCCCTGCATGATACCCCCTCCACCGTTCCACACTCCTGTCTGATACCCCCTCCACCGTTCCACACTCCTGTCTGATACCCCCTCCACCGTTCCACACTCCTGTCTGATACCCCCTCCACCGTTCCACACTCCTGTCTGATACCCCCTCCACCGTTCCACACTCCTGTCTGATACTCCCTCCACCGTTCCACACCCATGTATGATACCCCCTCCACCCCTGCATGATACCCCCTCCACCCCTGCATGATACCCCCTCCACCCCTGCATGATACCCCCTCCACCGTTCCACACCCCTGCATGATACCCCCTCCACCCCTGCATGATACCCCCTCCACCCCTGCATGATACCCCCTCCACCCCTGCATGATACTCCCTCCACCGTTCCACACCCCTGCATGATACCCCCTCCACCCCTGCATGATACTCCCTCCACCGTTCCACACCCCTGCATGATACTCACTCCACCCCTGCATGATACCCTCTCCACGTTTCCACACCCCTGCATGATACCTCCTCCACCCCTGCATGATACCCTCTCCACCGTTCCACACCCCTGCATGATACCCCCTCCACCCCTGCATGATACCCCCTCCACCGTTCCACACTCCTGCATGATACCCCCTCCACCCCTGAATGATACCCCCTCCACTGTTCCACACCCCTGCATGATTTCTTAAATAATTAGTGTTCTCTTGAATCACCTCAGTATATCAGTAACTTCTGTCCTCTGTGGCTGAAACTCCATTTCCCTAAACCCTTGTGTGTGTGTGTGTGTGTGTGTGTGTGTGTGTGTGTGTGTGTGTGTGTGTGTGTGTGTGTGTGTGTGTGTACGTACACCATGGAGCTGATGTGTGTTGTCATGTTTCTCCAGGGCTGTCCAGGAGATAGTGGAGGATATCCGGCAGGGGGTCGGGACCCGCTACGGGGCCGAGAAACTGTCTGAGCTCTGCAAACTGCTGCCTGACGCAGACGAGGTAAAGTCTCTGCGCTGTGTCCTCTCCGACACACCGTAGCTCCTACTGCAACAACACTGACTAGCCTGTAGCCCCCCCCCCCCCCCTACCCCTCTATTCATCTAGATCTCATTATCCAGATCAACAGTTTGCCATTTCACCATCGTCTCAGACTTGTGAAAGGCTTACTGACAATGTGGTAAAATGTGTTCCCAATGGCTCCACGTGTTGTTGTATATGGACACGGTTATAAGAATGTAAAAGTAATAAGAATGAGTCACCCTGGGTGATGGGGGTTCTACCACTGGACTCACCCTGGGTGATGGGGGTTCTACCACTGGACTCACCCTGGGTGATGGGGGTTCTACCACTGGACTCACCCTGGGTGATGGGGGGTTCTACCACTGGACTCACCCTGGGTGATGGGGGTTCTACCACTGGACTCGCCCTGGGTGATGGGGGTTCTACCACTGGACTCGCCCTGGGTGATGGGGGTTCTACCACTGGACTCGCCCTGGGTGATGGGGGTTCTACCACTGGACTCGCCCTGGGTGAAGTGGGTTCTACCTCTGCACTCGCCCTGGTGTCATGGGGGTTCTACCACTGCACTCACCCTGGGTGATGGGGGTTCTACCACTGGACTCACCCTGGGTGATGGGGGTTCTACCACTGGACTCACCCTGGGTGATGGGGGTTCTACCACTGGACTCGCCCTGGGTGATGTGGGTTCTACCTCTGCACTCGCCCTGGTGTCATGGGGGTTCTACCACTGCACTCACCCTGGGTTATGGGGGTTCTGCCACCGGACTCGACCTGGGTGATGGGGGTTCTACCACTGGACTCGCCCTGGTGTCATGGGGGTTCTACCACTGCACTCACCCTGGGTGATGGGGGTTCTGCCACCGGACTCGACCTGGGTGATGGGGGTTCTACCACTGGAAAGCAAAGCTTTGAATTATAAATCTTATTTTGGGAGATTCTAGTAAATGAAGCCCAGGTGGAATTCCCAGTAAAAGGAATGAGGTTTGTAGACTGTAACAGGAAAGCTGACTGATAATATCTCTAAGCTGTCTGTCTGGGTGTTTATACAGGAGGCTCGCCTGAAGAGGTTCAAGGCAGAACGCAGTGGGCTTGGGGAGTCTGACCTCTTCATGATTCTGCTAGTGGACGTCCCCAGGTATACCACACACCCCCTATCACTTCACTGTTTTACAACGATTACAAACCCTAACCTTGAAGTTCAAACGATGTTGTAAAATATGCCAATTTCTCTGCTGTTGTCGTTTTTGCAGTGACTCCCACCCTCAACACACTATAATGGCTGATTCACTGACTTTCCAGTCTGTGCTGATGTGTGTCTGATGATCGATAAGGCTCTGACCTCTTCCATCCTCTCCTCCCCCTTTTCTTCCCCATTAGCTTTCGTCTGCGTCTGGACACCATGATCCTGCAGGAGGAGTTTGACCCTGCCGTGACCTCTCTCTGTGTGGCAGCCAGATGTCTGAGGGAGGCGGCCAGAGGTAAACCATCAACGGGGGATTTTAGTAAATTGATATGTCCCAAATGGTACCCTATCCCCTTTGTAGTGTACTACTTTTGACCAGGTCCCATAGGGATTAGGGTGCCATTTGGGATGAACCCTAGGTGTACTCTACTCCCTATCACCGCCCCTTCAAACTCTTTTGTGGTCGTTCCCTTCCGCACCGTTCCCTTCCGCACCGTTCCTTTCCGCACCGTTCCCTTCCGCACCGTTCCCTTCCGCACCGTTCCTTTCCGCACCGTTCCTTTCCGCACCGTTCCTTTCCGCACCGTTCCCTTCCGCACCGTTCCCTTCCGCACCGTTCCCTTCCGCACCGTTCCCTTCCGCACCGTTCCCTTCCGCACCGTTCCCTTCCGCACCGTTCCCTTCCGCACCGTTCCCTTCCGCACCGTTCCCTTCCGCACCGTTCCCTTCCGCACCGTTCCCTTCCGCACCGTTCCTTTCCGCACCGTTCCCTTCCGCACCGTTCCCTTCCGCACCGTTCCCTTCCGCACCGTTCCCTTCCGCACCGTTCCCTTCCGCACCGTTCCCTTCCGCACCGTTCCCTTCCGCACCGTTCCCTTCCGCACCGTTCCCTTCCCCTTTTAGTGCTCTTGTCTTGTTGGAGTTCAGTATGAAATGGTGAAAGTTATTTAGTTTTCCTCTACACTACTACTCACCCTATTCCCTACAGTTTCTCTACACTACTACTCACCCTATTCCCTACAGTTTCTCTACACTACTACTCACCCTATTCCCTACAGTTTCTCTACACTACTACTCACCCTATTCCCTACAGTTTCTCTACACTACTACTCACCCTATTCCCTACAGTTTCTCTACACTACTACTCACCCTATTCCCTACAGTTTCTCTACACTACTACTCACCCTATTCCCTACAGTTTCTCTACACTACTACTCACCCTATTCCCTACAGTTTCTCTACACTACTACTCACCCTATTCCCTACAGTTTTCCTCTACACTACTACTCACCCTATTCCCTACAGTTTCTCTACACTACTACTCACCCTATTCCCTACAGTTTTCCTCTACACTACTACTCACCCTATTCCCTACAGTTTCTCTACACTACTACTCACCCTATTCCCTACAGTTTCTCTACACTACTACTCACCCTATTCCCTACAGTTTCTCTACACTACTACTCACCCTATTCCCTACAGTTTTCCTCTACACTACTACTCACCCTATTCCCTACAGTTTCTCTACACTACTACTCACCCTATTCCCTACAGTTCCTCTACACTACTACTCACCCTATTCCCTACAGTTTCTCTACACTACTACTCACCCTATTCCCTACAGTTTCTCTACACTACTACTCACCCTATTCCCTACAGTTTCTCTACACTACTACTCACCCTATTCCCTACAGTTTCTCTACACTACTACTCACCCTATTCCCTACAGTTTCTCTACACTACTACTCACCCTATTCCCTACATAGGGCACTACTTTTGTCCAGATCCATATAGGACCTGGTAAAAAGTAGTGCATTATAAAACGTATAGGGAGCCATTTGGGACACAAACATGACCTACTGCTCTTCATCAGCGCCCCCACCCCTTTAATCAGTGTCCCCTTTAATCAGCGGGGGGGGGGGGGGGGGGGGGGGGGGGGGGTTGGTTTAGTTTCCCCTTTAATCACCTGTCTGTG
The DNA here is from genome assembly GCF_045791955.1 of Oncorhynchus clarkii lewisi. Taxonomy (NCBI): domain Eukaryota; kingdom Metazoa; phylum Chordata; class Actinopteri; order Salmoniformes; family Salmonidae; genus Oncorhynchus; species Oncorhynchus clarkii. The sequence continues at coordinate 10,829,433 of NC_092177.1, forward strand.
TCTCTCTGTGTTTGTCTCTCTGTCTCTGTCTCTCTGTCTGTCTCTCTGTCTCTGTCTCTCTGTGTGTCTGTCTGCCTGTGTGTCTGTCTCTCTCTGTGTCTGTCTCTCTCTGTGTCTGTCTCTCTCTGTGTCTGTCTCTCTCTGTGTCTGTCTCTCTCTGTGTCTGTCTCTCTCTGTGTCTGTCTCTCTCTGTGTCTGTCTCTCTCTGTGTCTGTCTCTCTCTGTGTCTGTCTCTCTCTGTGTCTGTCTCTCTCTGTGTCTGTCTCTCTCTGTGTCTGTCTCTCTCTGTGTCTCAGAGCTGTTGAGCTGTCCTGAGCTGCACTCCATCCTCCGTCTGGTTCTGAAGGCAGGAAACTACATGAATGCTGTGAGTATTATTCTTTTTCTTCTCCTTTCTTTTTACCTTTCAGTTGAAAGAGAGAGACGTCCTTTATCTGCCTGCACAAAGCTCCCGGTGTCAGACTGGGGTCTGTTCCAGAGTGTCACTCTGGTTTATCTGCCTGCACAAAGCTCCCGGTGTCAGACTGGGGTCTGTTCCAGAGCGTCAGTCTGGTTTATCTGCCTGCACAAAGCTCCCGGTGTCAGACTGGGGTCTGTTCCAGAGCGTCAGTCTGGTTTATCTGCCTGCACAAAGCTCCCGGTGTCAGACTGGGGTCTGTTCCAGAGCGTCAGTCTGGTTTATCTGCCTGCACAAAGCTCCCGGTGTCGGACTGGGGTCTGTTCCAGAGCGTCAGTCTGGTTTATCTGCCTGCACAAAGCTCCCGGTGTCAGACTGGGGTCTGTTCCAGAGCGTCACTCTGGTTTATCTGCCTGCACAAAGCTCCCGGTGTCAGACTGGGGTCTGTTCCAGAGTGTCACTCTGGTTTATCTGCCTGCACAAAGCTCCCGGTGTCAGACTGGGGTCTGTTCCAGAGTGTCACTCTGGTTTATCTGCCTGCACAAAGCTCCCGGTGTCTGACTGGGGTCTGTTCCAGAGCGTCACTCTGGTTTATCTGCCTGCACAAAGCTCCCGGTGTCAGACTGGGGTCTGTTCCAGAGCGTCAGTCTGGTTTATCTGCCTGCACAAAGCTCCCGGTGTCAGACTGGGGTCTGTTCCAGAGCGTCAGTCTGGTTTATCTACCTGCACAAAGCTCCCGGTGTCAGACTGGGGTCTGTTCCAGAGTGTCACTCTGGTTTATCTGTCTGCACAAAGCTCCCGGTGTCAGACTGGGGTCTGTTCCAGAGCGTCACTCTGGTTTATCTGTCTGCACAAAGCTCCCGGTGTCTGACTGGGGTCTGTTCCAGAGTGTCACTCTGGTTTATCTGCCTGCACAAAGCTCCCGGTGTCTGACTGGGGTCTGTTCCAGAGCGTCACTCTGGTTTATCTGCTTGCACAAAGCTCCCGGTGTCTGACTGGGGTCTGTTCCAGAGTGTCACTCTGGTTTATCTGCCTGCACAAAGCTCCCGGTGTCAGACTGGGGTCTGCTCCAGAGCGTCACTCTGGCTGCACCTGGGTTTTGTAATGTTGTGTTTGTTTAAGATGTCAGGTGTGTGTGTGACCTATTTTCACTGACCTACTGTATTTGACCTCAGGGTGGGTACGCAGGAAACGCAGCAGGGTTCCGAATCCCTTCCCTGCTCAAACTGGCCGACACTAAAGCCAACAAGCCAGGCATGAACCTCCTGCACTTCGTGGCCATGGTAAGACCTGATCTAGGATCAGGTACTTTTTGTGCATAATAGCTGTATTCCTTGTCATCTAAAATGCAAAACTGATCTTACTGTAGTTCAGCACTCCTACCCGGATGTAGTCCAATATACACCTTCTTAATATTGAGTTGTACCCGCTCTTGCCCTCAGAACAGCGTCAATTCATCAGGGCATAGACTCTATATAAGGTGTCTAAAGTGTTCCACAGGGATGCTGACCCATGTTGACTCCAATGCTTCCCACAGTTGTGTCAAGTGGCTGGATGTCCTTTGGGTGGTGGACTCTTCTTGATACACACAGGAAACTGTTGAGTGGAAAAAAACAACAAAAAAAACAGCAACGTTGTAGTTTGACACACTTAAAGCGGTGCACCAGCACCTACTACCATACCCTGTTCTACCATACCCTGTTCTACCATACCCTGTTCTACCATACCCTGTTCTACCATACCCTGTTCTACCATACCCTGTTCTACCATACCCTGTACTACCATACCCTGTTCTACCATACCCTGTTCTACCATACCCTGTTCTACCATACCCTGTTCTACCATACCCTGTACCACCATACCCTGTACTACCATACCCTGTTCTACCATACCCTGTTCTACCATACCCTGTACCACCATACCCTGTTCTACCATACCCTGTTCTACCATACCCTGTTCTACCATACCCTGTTCTACCATACCCTGTACCACCATACCCTGTTCTACCATACCCTGTTCTACCATACCCTGTACTACCATACCCTGTTCTACCATACCCTGTTCTACCATACCCTGTTCCACCATACCCTGTTCCACCATACCCTGTTCTACCATACCCTGTTCTACCATACCCTGTTCTACCATACCCTGTTCTACCATACCCTGTACTACCATACCCTGTTCTACCATACCCTGTACTACCATACCCTGTACTACCATACCCTGTTCTACCATACCCTGTACTACCATACCCTGTACTACCATACCCTGTTCTACCATACCCTGTTCTACCATACCCTGTTCAACCATACCCTGTTCAACCATACCCTGTTCAACCATACCCTGTTCTACCATACCCTGTTCAACCATACCCTGTTCTACCATACCCTGTTCTACCATACCCTGTTCTACCATACCCTGTTCTACCATACCCTGTTCTACCATACCCTGTACTACCATACCCTGTTCTACCATACCCTGTACTACCATACCCTGTACTACCATACCCTGTACTACCATACCCTGTTCTACCATACCCTGTTCTACCATACCCTGTTCAACCATACCCTGTTCAACCATACCCTGTTCTACCATACCCTGTAGTACCATACCCTGTAGTACCATACCCTGTTCTTCCATACCCTGTTCTTCCATACCCTGTTCTTCCATACCCTGTTCTTCCATACCCTGTTCTACCATACCCTGTTCTACCATACCCTGTTCTACAATACCCTGTTCTACCATACCCTGTTCTACCATATACCCTGTTCTACCATATACCCTGTTCCACCATACCCTGTTCCACCATACCCTGTTCCACCATACCCTGTTCCACCATACCCTGTTCCACCATACCCTGTTCTACCATACCCTGTTCTACCATACCCTGTACTACCATACCCTGTACCCTGTTCTACCATACCCCGTACCCTGTACAACCATACCCTGTACAACCATACCCTGTACAACCATACCCTGTTTCTACCATACCCTGTTTCTACCATACCCTGTTCTACCATACCCTGTTCAAAAGCACTTCTATCTTTTGTCTTGTCCATTCACCCTCTGAATGGCTCACATACACAATCTGTCTCAATTGTCTCAAGGCTTAAAAATTATTCTTTAACCCGTCTCCTCCCCTTCATCTACACTGATTTGAAGTGGATTTAACTGGTGACATCAATAGGGGGTCATATCTTTTACCTGGTCAGTCTGTCATAATGTTTTGTACACTCCGTGTAAGTCACCCTGCAGTGAAGAGGAGACCCTTGAAGTGCTTGACTTGAATTTATCTTTCAGTGAAGACTTAAGCTCAAGCATTAATATGTCACATCTTAAGAACCTCTCTAGATGCAGTTCAAAGACGATAGAATGAATCCCAGACCACTATTTACTGAAGACTAACAGCCGTTTGGCAGACTGCACATTTTAGTTTCCTTTTAAAAACTTGACACTTGTTATATTGCAGAAGTGTTCAATTGGCACAGATGAAAAGGGTCTTCAGAATCTCTTTCAAACTGTGTTGGGTATTTGTTGTATTCGACCAACCATTCACAATAACCACATCAACACACTGAATCGTGACACAATGCAATGATTCATCCAGAATTATGACGGCTCACTGTGTGAAACAATAGCTGGATCAGCTCTGTCTCCGTCTCCACAGGAAGCAGTGAAAAAGGACCAGAGTTTACTGTCGTTTCCTGGCCAACTAGGACACGTCGGCCCCGCCTCCAGGTTAGTAAGAGCCAATAATACAGACCCCCCCCCAAGTTTAGAAATTACCCTCCTCCCTCAAAAAGACTAAGCCACGTTCAGTTGCCAAACCATTGTTGTTGCAGATAGAATTTCTGTGAATAGAGCCAACATGATTCCTTGGTCTACACGTCAGAGAGGCATATTTTTTTCTATGTTACCTATTTCTATCCGAACGTTCCAAAACGTTGTCCTGCTGAACGCGTCCTTGTTCTAATAGTTAGTGTACCTTGGGACAAACACAGATCTTTACGTGATCTGCTTGTAAAGCAAGGTTTCCATTTCCTTACTTTTAACCAGTCCAGCAGATCTGTAATTAATTAAAGAGAGGAAAGAAAGAAGGAAGGAAGGAAGGAATCTGAAGTGTATGAACGTGGCCCGTGGTGTTTTGGATGCTTCTGGGGAGCATATGAGCTCCGTCCTATAACATCAATACGCCCCAGCAGGCTGCTATCTCACACAGACACACACACACACACACACACACACACTACGCCCAAAAAGACCCGTTTCAACAGGACTGTATTGTGTTACTGTACTGGAGCTCTGTCCAGCTGTTAGTGATATAGCTATATCCCCTTGTTTTAATATGGCTCTTCACAACATTTCTGTTTCAATCCAGTATTACGGCTCTGTTGGGGTTTTGGGTTTGGTTAGCTATGTAGGACACTTAGATTGAGTCCCAAATGGCACCCAGGACCTTTTTGTCAAGGCACTATATTGGGAATAGGGTGCAATTTGGGATGCACACTTACTGTCAGTTACTCTGTGGGTATCGGTGTTACTGTAAGTCAGTCAGCACCTAGCAATGAGCGACGGCCTACTCCTGCTGGGGCGGAGCCAAAGGGGACATTTTGGATGTATTAAGATGTCTGTCAGAGGAAAATAACAGCTTTATGTAGGTCACAGCTTAGGGACCACTGCTTTGAATTAGAATAACAGCTTTATGTAGGTCACAGCTTAGGAACCACTGCTTTGAATTAGAATAACAGCTTTATGTAGGTCACAGCTTAGGAACCACTGCTTTGAATTAGAGTAGGATTAGAGTAGGAACCACTGCTTTGAATTAGAGTAGGATTAGAGTAGGAACCACTGCTTTGAATTAGAATAACAGCTTTATGTAGGTCACAGCTTAGGGACCACTGCTTTGAATTAGAATAACAGCTTTATGTAGGTCACAGCTTAGGAACCACTGCTTTGAATTAGAGTAGGATTAGAGTAGGAACCACTGCTTTGAATTAGAGTAGGATTAGAGTAGGAACCACTGCTTTGAATTAGAGTAGGATTAGAGTAGGAACCACTGCTTTGAATTAGAGTAGGATTAGAGTAGGAACCACTGCTTTGAATTAGAATAACAGCTTTATGTAGGTCAGATTTTAGGAACCACTGCTTTAAATTAGAATAACAGCTTTATGTAGGTCACAGCTTAGGGATCACTGCTTTGAATTAGAGTAGGATTAGAGTAGGAACCACTGCTTTAAATTAGAATAACAGCTTTATGTAGGTAACAGCTTAGGAACCACTGCTTTGAATTAGAGTAGGATTAGAGTAGGAACCACTGCTTTGAATTAGAGTAGGATTAGAGTAGGAACCACTGCTTTGAATTAGAGTAGGATTAGAGTAGGAACCACTGCTTTGAATTAGAGTAGGATTAGAGTAGGAACCACTGCTTTGAATTAGAGTAGGATTAGAGTAGGAACCACTGCTTTGAATTAGAGTCCCAGCTTTATGTAGGTCACAGTTTAGGGACCACTGCTTTGAATTAGAATCTAAGTAACAGCATCTTCTGAAACAAAGATTACCATATGGTTTACTTTGCCTCGTCGTCTCTCATGGATCGCAGCAACGGGTTGGGTTGTGTCGCAGCAACAGGTTGGGTTGTGTCGCAGCAACAGGTTGGGTTGTGTCGCAGCAACGGGTTGGGTTGTGTCGCAGCAACGGGTTGGGTTGTGTCGCAGCAACGGGTTGGGTTGTGTCGCAGCAACGGGTTGGGTTGTGTCGCAGCAACGGGTTGGGTTGTGTCGCAGCAACGGGTTGGGTTGTGTCGCAGCAACGGGTTGGGTGGTGTCGCAGCAAAGGGCTGGGTGGTGTCGCAGCAACGGGTTGGGTGGTGTCGCAGCAAAGGGCTGGGTGGTGTCGCAGCAACGGGCTGGGTGGTGTCGCAGCAACGGGTTGGGTGGTGTCGCAGCAACGGGTTGGGTGGTGTCGCAGCAACGGGTTGGGTGGTGTCGCAGCAACGGGTTGGGTTGTGGGTAAAAACACAAGGTTTTATCCAGAGCCGTACATTGGCAGTTTGGCCAACTTTTGGAATAGACAGCATATATTTTTGGGGGGGTCACAGAATTTCGTATCAATCACTTTACTATCATCTATAAAGGTAAACCCTGCAAAATGACGTTGCCACAAGCAGCACCGGAGATATTGAGATAAGCGAGATGCAACACAGTCACAAACAGTATCTGCGCATGTGCACACATTTGCTTCAGCCTGTTCAGTGTGATAGCCAGGGAGTAGTTGAGCCTCGCGCTTCAACGTTCTTCGTTACGGAAATTGACCCACTTATGCTGTTAACTTTCTGCGTTTATCTCATATTGCTGAATCTACCTTTTCATGTCATGTCAAGTAATGCGTCTCTTGTCTCTGTCTTCCTATAGGTTGTGTGAGGAGTCGGTAGTAGAGGATCTCTCCAGGCTCCACAGCCGTGTGGCATCCCTCAGGATCAGTGTCCAGACGGAGGCAGAGATCCAGCAGCTCACACGGTCTTTCCTGGAGGTACTGAACTAGATTCTAGAACATGGATTTAGAACACACACTGATCTAGAACTTGCATAATTATAAAACACTGATCTATGGTGTCTAGTGAAGTGAGAATTTATGAACTCGCAAAGAACAACATTGAAACTCGCATGGCTTTGGTTAACTTTGAGTCTCTTTTCACTATATTCTTGCTCCTTGGTCAAAACAGTGAGTCTAATCTCCCTTTCTCGCTCTCTCGATCTCCTCTCTCTCTAGGTGGCAGAGGACCGTCTGAAGGAAGCAGAGGATGACGTGGAGGGGATGAGGATGTCCAGTCAGGCTCTGGTTGAATTCTTCTGTGAGGATGACAGCATCTTTAAACTGGAGGAGGCCTGCAGGGTCTTTCACTCCTTCTGCCTTCGCTTCCAAAGAGCCGTACAGGTGAGACCGACTGCTTTACATCAAACTGTCTGTATGGGTTCCCACTACATGGCCAAAGTCCACATTTTGTCCATATTGTAAATATTTATGAAAACTAAAATGAGCCTTTTGGTCTTAATTCAAGGTTAGGCTTAGGGTTAGGTTTAGGCTTAGGGTTGGGCTTAGGGTTAGGCTTAGGGTTAGGCTTAGGGTTGGGGTTGGGCTTGGGGTTGGGCTTGGGGTTGGGCTTGGGGTTGGGCTTGGGGTTGGGCTTGGGCTTGGGGTTGGGCTTGGGCTTGGGCTTGGGGTTAGGGTTGGGGTTAGGCTTAGGGTTGGGGTTAGGCTTAGGGTTGGGGTTAGGCTTAGGGTTGGGGTTAGGCTTAGGGTTGGGGTTAGGCTTAGGGTTGGGGTTAGGCTTAGGGTTGGGGTTAGGCTTAGGGTTGGCGGTTAGGGTTAGGGTTGGGGTTAGGGTTGGGGTTAGGGTTAGGGTTGGGTTTAGGGTTAGGGTTGGGGTTAGGGTTGGGTTTGCGTTTAGGGTTAGGGTTGGGTTTAGTGTTAGGGTTGGGCTTAGGGTTAGGGTTAGGGTTAGGGTTGGGCTTAGGGTTAGGGTTGGGTTTAGGGTTAGGGTTGGGTTTAGGGTTAGGGTTGGGTTTAGGGTTAGGGTTGGGCTTAGGGTTAGGGTTGGGCTTAGGGTTAGGGTTGGGTTTAGGGTTAGGGTTGGGTTTAGGGTTAGGGTTGGGTTTAGGGTTAGGGTTGGGTTTAGGGTTGGGGTTGGGGTTAGGGTTGGGGTTGGGTTTAGGGTTAGGGTTAGGGTTGGGTTTAGGGTTGGGTTTAAAATCTGATTTTAAGAAGAGGACTACTTTGGGCTTCTGACTTTGTCTTGGGCAGATAGTTATGAAGACATCAAAACTATGGAATCATGTAGTGACCAAAAAAGTCTTAAACAAATCAAAATATATTTGAGATTCTTCAAAGTAGCCACCCTTTGCTTTGATGACAGCTTTGCACACTCTTGGCAATCTCTCAACCAGCTTCGTGAGGAAGTCACCTGGAATGCATTTCAATTAACAGGTGTGACTTGTTAAGTTAATTTGTGGAAGAGAGAAACGACAGTCCATTACTTTAAGACATGAAGGTCAGTCAATCCGGAAAATTTGCAGTTGCAAAAACCATCAAGTGCTATGATGAAACTGTCTCTCATGAGGACTGCCACAGGAAAGGAAGACCCAGAGTTACCTCTGCTACAGAGGATAAGTTCATTAGAGTTAACTGTCTCTCATGAGGACCACCACAGGAAAGGAAGACCCAGAGTTACCTCTGCTGCAGAGGATAAGTTCATTAGAGTTACCAGCCTCAAAAATTGCAGCCCAAATAAGTGCTTCACAGAGTTCAAGTAACAGACACATCTCAACATCAACTGTTCAGAGGAGACTGCGTGAATCAGGTCTTCACGGTCGAACTTCTGCAAAGAAAACCACTACTAAAGGACACCAACAATAAGAAGAGACTTGCTTGGGCCAGGAAACACGAGCAATGAACATTAGACCGACGGAAATCTGTCCTTTGGTCTGATGAGTCCAAATTTGAGATTTTTGCTTCCAACTGCCCGTGTCTTTGTGAGACGCAGAATAGCTGAACGGATGATCTCTGCATGTGGTTCCCACCGGAAGCATGGAGGAGGAGGTATGGGGATGCTTTGCTGATGATACTGTCAGTGATTTATTTAGAATTCAAGACACACTTAACCAGTGTGGCTACCACAGCATTCTGTAGCGATACACCATCCCATCTGGTTTGTGCTTTGTGGGACTATCATTTGTTTTTCAACAGGACAATGACCCTTGACACACCTCCAGGCTGTGTAAGGGCTATTTGACTAAGGAAAGTGATGGAGTGCTGCATCAGATGACCTGGCCTCCACAATCACCCGACTTCAACCCAATTGAGGTGGTTTGGGATAAGTTGGACCGCAGAGTGAAGGAAAAGCCGCCAACAAGTGCTCAGCATATGTGGGAACTCCTTCAAGACTGTTGGAAAAGCATTCCAGGTGAAGCTGGTTGAGAGAATGCCAAGAGTGTGCAAAGCAGATGGTGGCTACTTTGAATAATCTAAAATATATTTTGATTTGTTTAACACGTTTTTTGGTTACTACATGATTTCATGTGTTATTTCATAGTTTTGATGTCTTCCATATTCTACAATGTATAAAATTGTAAAATAAAGTGTGTGTACAGACACAGACAGGAGTTATAGACTGAGGACAAAAAGACAGAGAAGATGGAGGCGTAGATGCTGTGCTGATTAATGTATACTTGATGTTTATTCTTCTACCATAAAGTAATCATCCTGTTCCCTCTCAGGAAAATGCCGAGCGGGAACAGAAGGAGCAGAAGCGGATGGAGCGAGAGCGTGAGATGGTGGAGAAGCGTCGCTCCGTGGCCGTGTGTACAGGCCTGGACCTGGGTGTGGTTCTGGGTCGGGTGTCCCCACTGGGAACCCAGAAGAACCAGGATGACCTGGAGAGAACCCTTGAGAACCTGAGCCACACCTGGAGCCAGCGTAGCCTTAGAACCCAGGAGAACCGCAGACACTCCCACTACCTCCAGCACACCACCTCCGCTCCTCTTCAGACATATCCCCACCTCAACAACTCCTCCATCCTCCGTAATACCTCCATCCACCCACAGACCTCCCCAGGGCTTCCCTGCCCCACCTACCCAAGCCAGGAGATGCCATCCCTTGGGACAGAGACCAGGACAGAGCCCCTGGTCCGTCAGCACCAGCCAGTCCTGGAGACTAAGAGACCAAATCATGAGGGGACAACTCAGACTCAAGTCTCACAAACTCAACATGAACTGACTTCTAACGTCACTCAAACCCAGTGTGGACGTAGATTCAATGTCCCGCAAAACAGGCAGGACATTATTGCCTATGTCACTCAAACCCAACATGGAATTGCCACTAACATTATTGAAAGCCGACTCGCACCAACGGCTCGAGTGACTGAAACTCACCATGAACGGACAGTTGATGCCGTCCCTGACCAGCGTGTACTGACCACTAAGTCTATGGCCAGTCCTTATAGACCCTCTTCCACTACCTCTACTGCCATCCCCAGTGTGAGAAGAAATACCATTGGTCTTAGACACAGGCATGACCTAGAGGGGACTGCCCCTACCCCTGTTTCTCAGGCGAAACGCACAGACACCTCGGTCAGAGACGCAGCGCATCAGGACCCTGACTTCGCTCCTCTCACAGGGTCAACGGTCACTGAGGTGACTGAGCAGCCCTTTGAGAGCCAATCAAAGTCATCCATGGCCACTGACACCTCAGACGGTGTCCAATCGCAGGAGTCTAAGGGAGCCAAGGAGACCACACAAGGAAGTGGTGGTTCCTTGGAGCTGAGGCTTTCACCTGAGGGGGAAACAACCCAGCAGAGGGAAACAGAATCTCGCTCTACACCAGTGGAACAGAAATGGTTGCCTCCCAGCCTACCAGAGCTGAGCCCGCAGCGGGCACATCAATGCCCAGAGGTCTGCAGCCCTGACAGGGAAAGGGACCGGTCATACCCATGTGTGGGCGAAACCCTGGAGTGCCACACCCTGGTCCGAGGCCTGCGTTCCTATGACAACCTATCCCCTCCTCCCACCCCAGCCACACCCCTCCCCAAAGACCCACCCAGCCTCTGCTCCAAGTGGAGGAAAGAGAGGCAGGCGGAGACTCCAGGGTCTGGACCTCCAATGGGGAAAGAGGACTTTCGGAGCGGGGGGAACATTCCTGTTGTCCGAGGAGGGACTAAGAGGGGCTTGGTACCCCGTACACGTCTGCCTAACGATACAGGCGTCCATAGAGCCCTTGTACTTTCCAAACCAGAGACACAGACACCCACTGGCCCTGTCCCAAATCCTAATTTACAGTCTACACCACGTTCCACTCGTCTGGCGTCCCCGTCCGTACGCAGCTCCTCCATGCGCTGCTCCCCCATCACACGCCCTACTACTACCCAGACAGAGGTGAAGCGGAGCAGTAGCACCAGGAGTGAGAGGAGCCAGGCTGGGGGTGAGAACCAGCAGCAGATCCCAGGGAAACCCACCATGACCCGCCGGGCATCAGAGAGAGCTGGGCTGGGGCTTGGACCAGAGAGGGAGAGGACTTCTAGCACCAGCACCACTAGTAGTACAGCTACTACCCAGCCAGCCTTTGTCAGAGGCTCCCCTCTCAGGGTGACCAAACGTCTCGCCCCCACCTCCAACTCTGAGACCCAACACTCCTCTCAGCCCCGCTCCACACACAGCCCCTCGTCTGCTACAGCTAAAACCATCCGTACAGCTGTTATAGCTGCGGCCAGGGCTAAAACGGCCAAGACGAGCCCCAGCACAGAGCCCTCTAGAGCTGCTGTCTCTGCCTGTAAAACCCCCACAGCAACACGGATACCTGGGCCTAAAATGGACCGTCCTGCTTCCTCGCCCATGTGGAAGTGATCATGGAAGATCATACCACTTTTTCAACTTTATACAGTAGTCTTACTTACACACATACACATACCTATGTGTGTTTGGGTCCATTGTACATGTATGTGGGAATCCCAATTCACCAAGTAATTTATCAGACCTCTCTGTTCTGGAGGAGTAGGTAGTTGCTGGTCCATTCAGACTCTATTCAGCTTGTCCAGAATCGATGGGGTGTTTTCACTTCGGTCTCTCCCTACACTTTCTTGTCTGCAGGGAAGATGAAAAAGGACTGCAACTCCAAACAAAATGGCTGCCACTACACCAGTCTACAGCTGTTCTGTTTTGCACATGGGCTGTACTGTCACCGTAGATAGAAATGTCTTCGGTTCTACACACCACCTCCATCCACTAGTGTCCTGTGCAGTCAAAAGGGGACTTCAGGGAGAGACTACTACCCCCCCCCCCACACACACACACACCCAACCTGGACTTTGTCAAGCTCCTGAAATGTGTGCCTCTGACCTTGTTAATCTGTAGAAAATCCTTAATTTAGGATTGTGGCACTGCAGCCTCCTCTGTGCCTTGGTCATCCAACAGAATCATTCTCATCAACTTGTTTTTTTTAGGGTGTATGTTGAAAATGGCATTTTTTTTCTTTCAAGGGGTTAATTTATTTAACTTTATGTGTGTCCTAAATGGCACCCTATTCCCTATACATTGAGTATACCAAATATCCTAATATTAAGTTGCACCCCCCTCCCTTTTACCCTCAGAACAGCCTCAATTTGTCAGGGCATAGTGCACTGCTTTTGACAGGAGTCAATAGGGCTCTGGTCGAAGGTAGTGTACCATGTAGGGAATAGGAAGCCATTGGGGACTCCACCACCATACTTGATCAGTCCAGCTCCTATGTGCCATTTCTGAATCCTCAATGATTTGAGTGTGTAGTCTTAGAAGTGTATTTCTAAATGATTAGATGCATGGACCAGACTCCTCAGACTGAATATAGTGTGACCTTTCACTTTCGTTGCTTTCTCACCTCGGGCTATTTGTTTGCTCAATCAGCAATCAATCAGTATGATATATCTAATTGATTATTGGTAATCGATCGATTTTTGTTGGTTATCCTCATCTTGAATGTGCTCTTCATTCTGATGCACTTTAACAAGTGAAGAGGAGACCTGTTGCTAGGATACTCACTGTAATATTCTACTGCTGATGTTTATATCAAAAAAGAGATGTTAACTTAAATTGAACGACATGAATTGTGATCCATGGCGACAATGTGTGCATTTGTAAAATAAAATATAAAATAAAGATGCTAATCACTCCGGGTGGGTTTTGTTAGTTTTACTTCATTAAAGGACTGTTTTTGTTTAAACACAATAAGGAACTGTAAGGCAGCTGTTCTTTTATGAGTGTGTGCACAGCTGTTCTTTTGTCTCTTCTTGCGGTTACTGGCCGTCTCCACAATCAGTTTCCCCAGACATCGGGATGGTCACAGTATGGTTGCTTGCATCCCATATGACACTCTATTCCCTATATAGTGCACTACTTTTGATCAGATACCTATGTGCCCTGGTCATAAGTAGTGCACTATATAGTGAATAGTCACTGGTCACAGTATCTCTCTCTCCCTCTCTCCACTGCTCCTCAGGTTCACTCCTCTCTCCCTCCCTCTCTCCACTGCTCCTCAGGTTCACTCCTTCTCTCCCTCCCTCTCTCCACTGCTCCTCAGGTTCACTCCTCTCTCCCTCTCTCCACTGCTCCTCAGGTTCACTCCTCTCTCTCTCCCTCTCTCCACTGCTCCTCAGGTTCACTCCTCTCTCCCTCCCTCTCTCCACTGCTCCTCAGGTTCACTCCTTCTCTCCCTCCCTCTCTCCACTGCTCCTCAGGTTCACTCCTCTCTCCCTCTCTCCACTGCTCCTCAGGTTTACTCCTCTCTCCCTCTCTCCACTGCTCCTCAGGTTCACTCCTCTCTCTCCACTGCTCCTCAGGTTCACTCCTCTCTCTCCCTCTCTCCACTGCTCCTCAGGTTCACTCCTCTCTCCCTCTCTCCACTGCTCCTCAGGTTCACTCCTCTCTCCCTCCCTCTCTCCACTGCTCCTCAGGTTCACTCCTCTCTCCCTCCCTCTCTCCACTGCTCCTCAGGTTCACTCCTCTCTCCCTCCCTCTCTCCACTGCTCCTCAGGTTCACTCCTCTCTCCCTCCCTCTCTCCACTGCTCCTCAGGTTCACTCCTCTCTCCCTCCCTCTCTCCACTGCTCCTCAGGTTCACTCCTCCCTCTCTCCCTCCCTCTCTCCACTGCTCCTCAGGTTCACTCCTCTCTCTCTCCCTCTCTCCACTGCTCCTCAGGTTCACTCCTCTCTCCCTCCCTCTCTCCACTGCTCCTCAGGTTCACTCCTCTCTCTCTCCCTCTCTCCACTGCTCCTCAGGTTCACTCCTCTCTCTCTCCCTCTCTCCACTGCTCCTCAGGTTCACTCCTCTCTCTCTCCCTCTCTCCACTGCTCCTCAGGTTCACTCCTCTCTCTCTCCCTCTCTCCACTGCTCCTCAGGTTCACTCCTCTCTCCCTCTCTCCACTGCTCCTCAGGTTCACTCCTCTCTCCCTCTCTCCACTGCTCCTCAGGTTCACTCCTTCTCTCCCTCCCTCTCTCTACTGCTCCTCAGGTTCACTCCTCTCTCCCTCTCTCCACTGCTCCTCAGGTTCACTCCTTCTCTCCCTCCCTCTCTCCACTGCTCCTCAGGTTCACTCCTCCCTCTCTCCCTCCCTCTCTCCACTGCTCCTCAGGTTCACTCCTCCCTCTCTCCCTCCCTCTCTCCACTGCTCCTCAGGTTCACTCCTCCCTCTCTCCCTCCCTCTCTCCACTGCTCCTCAGGTTCACTCCTCCCTCTCTCCCTCCCTCTCTCCACTGCTCCTCAGGTTCACTCCTCCCTCTCTCCCTCCCTCTCTCCACTGCTCCTCAGGTTCACTCCTCCCTCTCTCCCTCCCTCTCTCCACTGCTCCTCAGGTTCACTCCTTCTCCATGTCTTGACATAATCAGCCTCCCCCTCAGGCCTGTAACCATTGCCATGGTGACACTGCAGGCATTCTAGGGGATCTCCTTGGAGAATAGGGGTGAGAATGGTGTGTGTGTGGGTGTAGGAGTTCAGTGGGAGAGCTCTGTGTACAGGCCACAGTGACGTGGCTGATGCCAGAACCCCTTGGAGGGCAGAGCAATAAACTGGTGCCTCTTTGCGTTCCAGTGTTGTCCGGTGGTTGGTCAGCACTGACCTTTTAACCCCTCTCTGCATACCAAATTACACCCTAATCCCTTTATAGTGTACTGCTATTGACCAGGCTACTGTGCTACAAAGTGAAAAGGGTGCCATTTGGGACACACCCATTGCTTTACCTGGATCAGTGTATCGATGGGAGATGTGATGACATCAATGAGTCTGCCAGCAGGGGCAGACTGGCCGTCTGGCATTTTGAGGAAATGCTGGATGGGATGGGCCTGTCTAACATGAGCTGGCGTGGGGGGCACAAGGACAGAAATGGACTGGTGTGTTAAATGTCGGGGGTCATTTCTGTCCCCAGTCCGCCCCTTTCCTATTCCTCTTCTGCTTGCGATGAAGAGTTACAACCGCTCTGTTACTATCTACAAACATTCATGGATCACACATTTTATGAACTGAACTGGACAGTGTACC
Source organism: Oncorhynchus clarkii lewisi (assembly GCF_045791955.1). Lineage (NCBI taxonomy): Eukaryota > Metazoa > Chordata > Actinopteri > Salmoniformes > Salmonidae > Oncorhynchus > Oncorhynchus clarkii. Next base: position 10,844,884 of record NC_092177.1, read on the forward strand.
CTAAACGTAACCAGTGAAGGCATGTTAGTATCTGTTCTCCTCAAGAAAGCAGACAGGGCGGCTGAGACATGGTCATCATTAGCACTGTGGATGGTATCAGAAGAAAACAGATCGTTTTCGCGCTTGGTCAAGGGATCACATTTAAAAAATGGTTAGGCCTGTCCTTCACCTAACCAAATTTATTATTGTATTAAGCCTTTATTTAAACGGTCACATTGAGATTTACCTCTTATCTCTTTTTCAAGGTTGCAGAAAACACACTAAAATAAAAACACAGCATGCAACAATTTCAAAGATTTTATGAAGTTACAGTTCAAATAGGGAAATCAGTCAGTTTAAATAAATTAATTAGGTCCTAATCTATGGATTTCACATGAGACTGGGAAGACAGATATGCATCTGTTGGTCACAGATACCTTTTAAAAAAAGGTAAGGGTGTGGATCAGAAAACCAGCCAGTATCTGGTGTGACCATTTGCTTCATGCAGCTAGTCACATCTCTTTCGCATAGAGTTGATCAGGTTGTTGACTGTGGCCTGTGGAATGTTGTCCCACTCATCTTCAATGGCTGTTTGAAGTTGCTGGATATTGGCAGGAACTGAAACAAGCTGCTGTACACGTCCATCCAGAGCATCCCAAACATGCTCAATGGGCGACATGTCTGGTGAGTGTGCAGGCCATGGAATAACCTGGAAATGTTCAGCTTCCAGGAATTGTGTACATGGGCCAGTGCATTATCATGCTGAAACATGAGGTGGTGGCTGCGGATGAATGGCACAACAATGGGCCTCAGGATCACCTCACGGTATCTCTGTGCATTCAAATTGCCATCAATAAAATGCGATTGCCCCACCATGGGGCCTTACACGCTGCCATCTGCCTGGTACAGTTGAAACCGGGATTCATCTGTGCCAGTGGCCATCGAAGGTGAGCATTTGCCTGCAGTCAGGTGTGTACGGAACATTTCTGGAAACTTTTATTTCAGCTCATGAAACGTGGGACCAACACTTTACATGTTGCATTCCAATTTTTGTTTTCTGTGTAGTTACACAATACACATGAATGGAAGTTAAAACAGTGCAAAGTGCATAAGAGAGAAAGAGATTAAAAGAGCAGGTTTATAAACACGTGCAGTCAGTGAGCAGCAGCCCTCCAATCCTGAATTTAAACTGATCAATCAGAATAAAATGATCTAATTCTGTGATTATAACCTAATGACTTGACTTGTGTTTACATTTAAGCATGGTCTGAATACTGTTGCTTTAGTCATTGTTCATTTGAGAACTATGCATACCGGTATTATAAAACAATCAAATATATGTTTAATTTAACGCATGTTTAAGGTAATGAGGTAGGTCCTTTTCTGGGGGAACATATTATTTTTAGAGCGTTATGGTTTATAATGCCATCTAGCGTCCGAATGACCTCTTAACAACTTGAAGTAAGACAAGAAGAAAAACTACAACTACCATGATCCCATAACCAACGTCGTACGTTTTGGGCGTTTCCGAAAGTTCCCCGGATGAAGTTGTGATTGACTGTACACGGCTAAAAAGTTGAGCTCTAGTCGAGAGGTGGTAAGATAAACAACACTTTTTTTTAAAATATAGATCATTCTTGCAAACTATTGTTTTACCTATATGTATACTAACAATGTGCTTATTGTGGCTAATAACTGCTTTAATTGTTTTTAGGAAGTCTAAACTTTGAGAAACTCCACATGTTTGCTTGCTAGCACGCTAGCTAGCTAACGTTAGGTCCTTAGCGTTCCATCTAGCTGGCTGGTATGGGTGCGCCCAAAAGTTGACGACCTAGGATACCAAATTATTGTTGTCTAACTTCCTTAGGCTTTCCATTTTATCATAGTTAAATCATTGTACTTAACTAGTACCTTGTTAATTATAAGAAAATATTTGATTTGATAATTTAAATAATAATAATAATAATAATCAAAACAAACAACAGTCAATGCGCTGCTACTGCTTTATTCTCTCTCCCCCCTCCGTCCCTCTCTCCTTCCCTCTCTCTCTCCCCTCCTTCCCTCTCTCTCTCCCCTCCTTCCCTCTCTCTCTCCCCTCCTTCCCTCTCTCTCCCCTCCTTCCCTCTCTCTCTCCCCTACTTCCCTCTCTCTCTCCCCTCCTTCCCTCTCTCTCTCCCCTCCTTCCCTCTCTCTCTCCCCTCCTTCCCTCTCTCTCTCCCCTACTTCCCTCTCTCTCTCCCCTCCTTCCCTCTCTCTCTCTCCCCTCCTTCCCTCTCTCTCTCCCCTCCTTCCCTCTCTCTCCCCTCCTTCCCTCTCTCTCTCCCCTACTTCCCTCTCTCTCTCCCCTCCTTCCCTCTCTCTCTCTCCCCTCCTTCCCTCTCTCTCTCCCCTCCTTCACTCTCTTTCTCTCCCCTCCTTCCGTCTCTTTCTCCCCCCTCCGTCCCTCTCTTTCTCCCCCCTCCGTCCCTCTCTTTCTCCCCCCTCCGTCCCTCTCTTTCTCCCCCCTCCGTCCCTCTCTTTCTCCCCCCTCCGTCCCTCTCTTTCTCCCCCCTCCGTCCCTCTCTTTCTCCCCCCTCCGTCCCTCTCTTTCTCCCCCCTCCGTCCCTCTCTTTCTCCCCCCTCCGTCCCTCTCTTTCTCCCCCTCTCCCCCTCTCTTTCTCCCCCCTCCTTTCCTCTCTCCCCCCTCCTTCTCTCTCTCCCCCCTCCTTCTCTCTCTCCTTCCTTCTCTCTCTCCCCCCTCCTTCCCTTTCTCTCTCCCCCCTCCTTCCCTTTCTCTCTCACCCCTCCTTCCCTTTCTCTCTCCCCCCTCCTTCCCTTTCTCTCTCCCCCCTCCTTCCCTTTCTCTCTCCCCCCTCCTTCCCTTTCTCTCTCCCCCCTCCTTCCCTTTCTCTCTCCCCCATCCTTCCCTTTCTCTCTCCCCCATCCTTCCCTTTCTCTCTCCCCCTCCTTCCCTTTCTCTCTCCCCCTCCTTCCCTTTCTCTCTCCCCCTCCTTCCCTTTCTCTCTCCCACCGCCTTCCCTCTCTTTCTCCCCCCTCCTTCCCTCTCTTTCTCCCCCCTCCGTCCCTCTCTTTCTCCCCCCTCCGTCACTCTCTTTCTCCCCCTCTGTCCCTCTCTTTCTCCCCCCTCCTTTCCTCTCCCCCTCCTTCTCTCTCCCCCCTCCTTCTCTCTCTCCTTCCTTCTCTCTCTCCCCCCTCCTTCCCTTTCTCTCTCCCCCATCCTTCCCTTTCTCTCTCCCCCTCCTTCCCTTTCTCTCTCCGCCTCCTTCCCTTTCTCTCTCCCCATCCTTCCCTTTCTCTCTCCCCATCCTTCCCTTTCTCTCTCCCCCTCCTTTCCGCTCTCTCCCCCTCCTTTCCGCTCTCTCCCCCTCCTTTCCGCTCTCTCCCCCTCCTTTCCGCTCTCTCCCCCTCCTTTTTACCTCTCCCACCCTCCTTTCCGCTCTCTCCCCCTCCTTCCCTATTTCTCTCCCCTCCTTCTCTCTCTCTCACCCCCTCCTCTCTTTTACCCTCTTTCCCTCTCTCTCCCCCCTCCTTTCCCCCTCGCCCTCCTTCCCTCTCTCCCCCCTTTCTCTCTCCCCCTCCCCTCTCTTTCTCCCCCCTCCTTCCCTCTCTTTCTCCTCCCTCCTTCCCTCTCTTTCTCCCCCCTCCTTCCCTCTCTTTCTCCCCCCTCCTTCCCTCTCTTTCTCCCCCCTCCTTTCCTCTCTCTTCCCTTTCTCTCTCAACCCTCCTTCCCTCTCTTTCTCTCCCCCCTTCCCTATTTCTCTCCCCTCCTTCTCTCTCTCTCCCCCTCTTTCCCTCTATCTCTCCTTCCCTATTTCCCTCTCCTCCTTCTCTCTCTCCGCCTCTTTCCCTCTCTCTCTCCTTCCCTCCCTCTCTCCTCTCTTTCCTGCTCTCCTTCCCTCTCTCTCTCCTGCTCTCCTTCCCTCTCTACTGCTCTCCTTCCCTCTCTCTCTCCCCCCTCCTTCCCTCTCTCTCTCCTTTCCTTTCTCTCCTTCCCTCTCCTCCCCCCTCCTTTCCTCTCTCTCCTTCTCTCTCCCCCCCTCCTTCCGTCTCTCTCCCTCTTTTATCCTCTCTCTCCAACATATGTTAACGTTGCCAAAGCAAGTGAAATTGATAAACGAAAGGGAAATGAACAATAAAAGGTGAACGGTAACTCCCACAAGATCTGAAAGAATAGAGACATTTCAAATGTCATAGTATATATGCAGTGTTGTAACGATGTGCAAATAGCTTAAGTACAAAAGGGAAAATAAATTAACATAAATATGGATTTACGATGGTGTTTGTTCTTCACTGGTTGCCCTTTTCTTGTGGCAACAGGTCACAAATCTTGCTGCTGTGATGGCACACTGTGGTCTGTGTAATCTGAGGGAAATATGTGTCTCTATTATGGTCATACATTTGGCAGGAGGTTAGGAAGTGATTTCAGTTTCCACTTCATTTTGTGGGCAGTGTTCACATAGCCTGTCTTCTCTAGAGAACCAGTTCAGCCGACGGATACCTTGTTCAATAGCAAGGCTGTGCTGTCAATAGCAAGGCTGTGCTGTCAATAGCAAGGCTGTGCTGTCAATAGCAAGGTTGTGCTGTCAATAGCAAGGCTGTGCTGTCAATAGCAAGGCTGTGCTGTCAATTGCAAGGCTGTGCTGTCAATAGCAAGGCTGTGCTCACTGAGTCTGTACATAGTCAAGGCCTTTCTTAATTTTTTGGGGTCACTTACAGTGGTCAGGTATTCTGCCACTGTGTACTCTCTCTTTAGGACCAAATAGCATTATAATTTGCTCAGTTTGTTTGTTGATTGTTTCCAATGTGTCAAGTATTTATCTTTTTGTTTTCTCATGATTTGGTTGGGTCTAATTGTGCTGCTGTCCTGGGGCTCTGTGGGGTGTGTTTGTGTTCGTGAACAGAGCCCCAGGACCAGCTTGCTTAGGGGACTTTTCTCCAGGTTCATCTTTCTGAAGGGGTTAGTTTTGTTATGGAAGGTTTGGGAATCTCTCTCTCTCCCCCCTCCTCTCTCTCTCTCTCTCCCCTCCTCCTCTCTCTCTCCCCCCTCCTCTCTCTCTCCCCCCTCCTCTCTCTCTCCCCCCTCCTCTCTCTCTCCCTCCTTCTCTCTCTCTCCCCCCTCCTTCTCTCTCTCTCCCCCCTCCTTCCCTCTCTCTCTCTCTCCCCCCTCCTTCCCTCTCTCTCTCTCTCCCCCCTCCTTCCCTCTCTCTCTCCCCCCCTCCTTCCCTCTCTCTCTCCCCCCCTCCTTCCCTCTCTCTCTCCCCCCTCCTTCCCTCTCTCTCTCCCCCCTCCTTCTCTCTCTCTCTCTCTCTCTCCCCCTCCTTCTCTCTCTCTCTCTCTCCCCCCTTCTCTCTCTCTCTCTCTCCCCCTCCTTCACGCTCTCTCTCCCCCCCATCTTCACTCTCTCTCTCCCCCCCATCCTTCACTCTCTCTCTCCCCTCCTCCTTCACTCTCTCTCTCTCTCCCCCCTCCTTCACTCTCTCTCTCTCTCCCCCCTCCTTCACTCTCTCTCTCTCTCCCCCCTCCTTCACTCTCTCTCTCTCTCTCCCCCCCTCCTTCACTCTCTCTCTCTCTCTCTCCCCCCCTCCTTCACTCTCTCTCTCTCTCCCCCCCTCCACTCTCTCTCTCCCCCCTCCTTCTCTCTCTCTCCCCCCCTCCTTCTCTCTCTCTCTCTCTCCCCCCTCCTTCTCTCTCTCTCTCTCCCCCCTCCTTCACTCTCTCTCTCTCTCCCCCCTCCTTCACTCTCTCTCTCTCTCTCCCCCCTCCTTCACTCTCTCTCTCTCTCTCTCCCCCCTCCTTCACTCTCTCTCTCTCTCTCTCCCCCCTCCTCCTCTCTCTCTCTCTCCCCCCCATCCTTCACTCTCTCTCTCCCCCATCCTTCTCTCTCTCTCTCTCCCCCCTCCTTCACTCTCTCTCTCTCTCCCCCCCTCCTTCCCTCTCTCTCTCCCCCCTCCTTCCCTCTCTCTCTCCCCCCTCCTTCTCTCTCTCTCTCTCTCTCTCCCCCTCCTTCTCTCTCTCTCTCTCTCCCCCCTTCTCTCTCTCTCCCCCCTCCTTCACTCTCTCTCTCCCCCCCATCTTCACTCTCTCTCTCCCCCCCATCCTTCACTCTCTCTCTCCCCTCCTCCTTCACTCTCTCTCTCCCCTCCTCCTTCACTCTCTCTCTCTCTCCCCCCTCCTTCACTCTCTCTCTCTCTCCCCCCTCCTTCACTCTCTCTCTCTCTCCCCCCCTCCTTCACTCTCTCTCTCTCTCTCCCCCCTCCTTCACTCTCTCTCTCTCTCCCCCCCTCCACTCTCTCTCTCTCCCCCCTCCTTCTCTCTCTCTCCCCCCCTCCTTCTCTCTCTCTCTCTCTCCCCCCTCCTTCTCTCTCTCTCTCTCCCCCCCCTCCTTCACTCTCTCTCTCTCTCCCCCCTCCTTCACTCTCTCTCTCTCTCTCTCCCCCCTCCTCCTCTCTCTCTCTCTCCCCCCCATCCTTCACTCTCTCTCTCCCCCATCCTTCACTCTCTCTCTCTCTCCCCCCTCCTTCATTCTCTCTCTCTCTCTCCCCCCCTCCTTCACTCTCTCTCTCTCTCTCCCCCCTCCTTGCTGTGACTCTTATGTAGATGATGTTAAAAAATAGTTGTTGGTCTGATGTGATTAATGAGGAGCATCCAGACACTGCACTTGATGAATTTATGTAATTGCTTCTTCCAACTATTAAAAAAACATGCACCTGTTAATGAATAATTGGAAGAAGAACTGTTCAGGCTGTTAATGAATAACTTTTCAGGCACCACTGATTGACGAGGAATTGAAATGGTTGACAGGGATGGGGTAATATGGGGTCCCACAGTTGACAGTTGACAGTGCATTTCAGAGTAAAAACCAAGCCCCGAGGTCAAAGGACTTGTCCGTAGCGCTCCGAGACAGGATTGTGTCGAGGCACAGATCTGGGGAAGGGTACCAAAACATTTCTCCAGCATTGAAGGTCCCTGAGGACACAGTGGCCTCCATCATTCTTAAATGGAAGAAGATTGGAACCACCAAGACTCTTCCTAGAGCTGGCCACCCGGCCAATCTGAGCAGTCTGTCTACGGCTGCCTCTCTCAATAGCGAGGCTATGCTCACTGACTCTGTACATAATCAAATCTTTCCTTAATTGTGGGTCAGTCACAGTGGGCAGGTATTCTGCCACTATGTACTCTCTGTTTAGGGCCAGTCACAGTGGGCAGGTATTCTGCCACTATGTACTCTCTGTTTAGGGCCAAATAGCATTCTAGTTTGCTCAGTTTTCTTGGGTTTTCTTTCTCCAATTTGTCAAGTAATTATATTTTTATTTTCTCATTATTTGGTTGGTTCTAATTGTGTTCTCTCTCTCTCTCTCTCTCTCTCCTCACTTCTCTCTCTCTCCTCACTTCTCTCTCTCTCCTCACTTCTCTCTCTCTCCTCACTTCTCTCTCTCTCCTCACTTCTCTCTCTCTCCTCACTTCTCTCTCTCTCCTCACTTCTCTCTCTCTCTCTCTCTCCTCACTTCTCTCTCTCTCTCTCTCCTCACTTCTCTCTCTCTCTCTCTCTCTCTCTCTCTCTCTCTCTCTCTCTCTCTCTCTCCTCACTTCTCTCTCTCTCTCCTCACTTCTCTCTCTCTCTCCTCACTTCTCTCTCTCTCTCTCCTCACTTCTCTCTCTCTCTCTCTCTCTCCTCACTTCTCTCTCTCTCTCTCTCTCTCCTCACTTCTCTCTCTCTCTCTCTCTCTCCTCACTTCTCTCTCTCTCTCTCTCTCTCTCTCTCTCCTCACTTCTCTCTCTCTCTCTCTCTCCTCACTTCTCTCTCTCTCTCTCTCTCTCCTCACTTCTCTCTCTCTCTCTCTCTCCTCACTTCTCTCTCTCTCTCTCTCTTTCTCCTCACTTCTCTCTCTCTCTCTCTCTCTTTCTCCTCACTTCTCTCTCTCTCTCCGCACTTCTCTCTCTCTCTCTCCGCACTTCTCTCTCTCCCCAGGTTCTGCAGCCCGTGTGTTCTTAGGAAGGCAGAATGCAGACCATGAAGTGTGTAGTGGTGGGGGATGGTGCTGTGGGTAAAACATGCCTCCTCATCTCCTACACCACCAATGCTTTCCCAGAGGAGTACATCCCCACCGTGTTTGACAACTACAGCGCCCAGGTTCACCTGTGTTTTCCTCTGTCTGTGTGTTCGTCTGTCTGTGTGTTCGTCTGTCTGTGTGTTCGTCTGTCTGTGTGTTCCGCTGTGTGTGTGTTCGTCTGCCTGTATGTGTTTTTTACAGCTGGGTTTTACATCTCTGTGTGTGTGTGTGTGTGTGTCGCAGATGACGGTAGATGGTCGCAGCATCAGCCTCAACCTGTGGGACACAGCCGGACAAGAGGAGTACGACCGCCTCCGTACTCTGTCCTACCCCCAATCCAACGTCTTCGTCATCTGTTTCTCCATCGGGAGTCCTTCCTCCCACGCCAACGTCCGCCACAAGTGGCACCCGGAGGTGTCTCACCACTGCCCCAGCGTGCCCATCCTCCTAGTGGGGACCAAGAGGGACCTGAGGAGTGATGGGGAGACGGTGAAGAAGCTGAAGGAGCAGGGTTTAGCTCCCACCACACAGCAGCAGGGGAACAGCATGGCTAAGCAGATAGGAGCGGTGAAGTACATGGAGTGCTCTGCTCTGACGCAGGAAGGGGTCAGGGAAGTGTTCAGCGAGGCAGTACGGGCCGTGTTGTATCCCCTTACCAAAAAGAATGCCAAGAAGTGTGTACTGTTGTAGTGAAATGGGTTGGTGACTGGGACTTCGGAAGGAGGGGACTAAGGGAGGGACACGGATGGAGAGAGTGAGGAGAAAAGACTGGAGAGAGACTATGACGGGGAGCAAGTTTGAGTTTGTTGGAGGAGATGGACTCAGGCCCCTCTGCCTCTCAGGCCCCTCTGCCTCTCAGGCCCCCCTGCCTGTAAAGACTCTTGATTCAGCTCACTTTTCTCCTTCCTCCAGTACCCTCAAAATCAAATCAGGACCTCAAAGCCAGTTCCACTGCATTTATTTAGTTCCTTCTTACTCTCTAATCAGGGAAAGCTTTAGACCTGGGACACCAGGTGGGAGCAATTCATAATCAGGCAGAACTGAAAACCAGTTGTAGTCTGGACCTCGTAGGGTCAGAGTTGAATACCCTGGCTCTATTATTTTCCTCTCTTGCAGAGTTTAATCCACTTCTCATTGTATCACCAAAGTGACTATGCCAACAGAGCTGCAGGGGAGAATATAGTCTTTGTCTCCCCAGTCTGCTCAAACTCCTATTAATGTTATCAAAAGATATCACTTGATTTGTAGCAATGTTTCTAAAAGATGCTTCTGCCTTAGCTAATACAAGCGGTCTATTTTGTTCTGTGCGATCCCTTCTTGTTAAGATGTTTCTCAATGTTCCATAATGACAGATCCCCAACCTGATAGAGCTGGAGAGACGAGCTTTAGTATAAAGCTATCCACTCCCTCCATCACAGCCTATCCAGTCAGCTATTCAGGATACCCATCGAGTACTGTTGAAACCACACCTGGAAATAGCCTATAGGTTTTGGGCATCTTGTTTTGTGCAGCTCTCTGCTTTAGCTAGGTGTCCAGTTTGCCTTCTTAATTTACCTCCAAATGACCCTAAACCTTCTTAATTTACCTCCAAATGACCCTAAACCTTCTTAATTTACCTCAAAATGACCCTTAATTTACCTCCAAATGACCCTAAACCTTCTTAATTTACCTCCAAATGACCCTCAACCTTCTTAATTTACCTCCAAATGACCCTAAACCTTCTTAATTTACCTCCAAATGACCCTCAACCTTCTTAATTTACCTCCAAATGACCCTCAACCTTCTTAATTTACCTCCAAATGACCCTAAACCTTCTTAATTTACCTCCAAATGACCCTCAACCTTCTTAATTTACCTCCAAATGACCCTCAACCTTCTTAATTTACCTCCAAATGACCCTCAACCTTCTTAATTTACCTCCAAATGACCCTTAATTTACTTCCAAATGACCCTTAATTTACCTTCAAATGGACATTAGCCTTCTTAATTTACCTCCAAATGACCCTTAATTTACCTTCAAATGGACATTAGCCTTCTTAATTTACCTCCAAATGACCCTTAATTTACCTTCAAATGACCCTCGACCTTCTTAATTTACCTCCAAATGGACATTAGCCTAATCCAATTATGATGCAAGGGCCAAATCAACGGGGTTATGGGCAGACATTTTAAAATCAATGAATCGATTGGTTGGATGAATGTTGTGAGTTTTTATGATTAATGCTGACAAGAATGATGGAACGACAGAAATATCAGATTGTTGGTTCCGGTTATTTATGCAAATGACATTTTATGTGCCTTATTGTATGATATTTGATTTTTACATTTTATCAACTTTGTTTTTATATCTAGATGTACATGCATTAGATCCCAAAATGATTGTATTAGAAATATGTTTGTGTGTGTGTCTGGGAGTAACTCAACATTACATCCTCTCAGAAGAACCAAAGCTTCTTTCAGAAGGTGCCATGAAACAAACCTTTTGATTAGACACAATGTTTCCTCCCTTTGGGGCCGCCGCGGAACCGACGCGGAACCGGATGTAGCTCTAGAGCTCACATCAGAGAGGTGGTGTGGGTGTTGTGGTGTGAACTTGTGTTCACAGCCTTCAGCGTTTGCTACTAGAATGTGATTTATGCTACAGCCTATATGATGCTGGTAAAAGAGCGGTGGGGTTTACAGGCTATGTGATAACTGACAACGGCAGCAGGAAGTAGGGCTCAGATTCCAGTAACTGTACGTTATTTAGGCTTTATTAAATGAATGAACCCATGGGTGGTTTTTATAGTCTGGAAAGGGTATCGTACTGAAAATGTACAGGGCCAAACCTTCTGAAGATCTATTTAAGTGTGCATCACAAATGGCACACTACTCCCTTTTTCTAGTGCATTACATAAGTAATCAGGGTGTCATTTGGGACTTACAGTGTATGAAAGCCTAAACCAAGTGAGCAATAAAACCTCATTCCTTTTTTTTATTCCCCAAAAATATTTTTAAATCAATTTATTCAGGTGATCAGCTGTTCGTGTGAATGTACAGCTAACCAAAACCAATGTAAACCTAACCAAAACCAGTCATGGGTCTGCTCTTCTAGGTAAGGAGAGAGATGCAAATGGTTATTTATCTCTCAAGTGGCAGAGGGAGTTTGCTTCATTCTGTCAAGAGAAGTGAGGTGGAGGTCCTTCAGGGCTTCGTGGAAACAGATGTGTTAGTTTGACAGATCACTGTGCTGTGTAGAGGATTGAATGAAAGTGTGTGTCTGTCAGTGGAAATCCTGTTACCGTGTCCTGATTTCACTCTCTGAACATGCTGTTAAACATCACACACCTGGGGCCTTTCCATCCTACAGCTGTGTGGGGGTGTGTGTGTTTCCCAAATTCCAGGGAACCCCAAGGCGTGTGTATTTTGGTTGTTGCCATGGCACTACACAGTTGATTCAAATAATCAAAGCTTGATGATTAGTTGGTTATTTGAATCAACTGTGTAGTGCCATGGCAACACCCCCGGGGGGGGGGGGGGGGTACTCCATTTATTATACACTGGGAACTTGTTTTATCTGTAGAATTTTTGTAATTAAATATAAAAGTGTATTTGTATAAATGAACTAACAATGAGATTATTTTTTTAACTATGCTAAATACAATTCTTATAGTGAAATAGTGATGTGCTATTCCCTGTGTGGCATTCTCTGCTTCTGCAGATGGGGAGTTTGTGGGTGACAAAATGCATCACGGCAAGAGAGACGACAACATCGAGACCTAAGAAGACAACATAGCAAGGCTACACAGCATGGGGCGGCAGGTAGCCTAGTGGTTAGAGCGTTGGACTAGTATGACATAGTAGACCTAGAACACAGTAGACCTAGAACACAACTCTAAGCATCAGGCCATGACACAGTAGACCTAGAACACAACCCTAAGCACCAGGTCATGACACAGTAGACCTAGAACACAGTAGACCTAGAACACAACTCTAAGCATTAGGTCCCAAGTGGCTACATGTACTGTATGTATTCATCCCCTTTTAAAATATACATTGAAGGCTACTGTGGCATATTTATCAGCACAGACTTTGATGGAAATTACAATTTGTAGTACTAAAATACATATATCTATACGTTATAGTTGGTGAGTACATGACCATCCTTCAACACAAGATGGCGACAAAGACCCTCTGTTTTGTTCCACATTCCCAGATCGACTCTCTTCCCTGGTTTACACACTGATGTTACACAACCTTCTACATTCAGAGGCAACGTCCCAAATGACGTTCTATTCTCGTTATAGTCCACTACCTTTGACCAGGGCCCGCATAGGGTTCTGTTCAAAAGTAGTGCACTACAGGCAATAGGGTTCTGGTCAAAAGTAGTGCACTACAGGCAATAGGGTTCTGTTCAAAAGTAGTGCACTACAGGCAATAGGGCTCTGTTCAAAAGTAGTGCACTATATAGGGAATAGTGCCATTTGGCACACTGACTCAGAGTTCAAGTTCCACCCTCGTCTTCTCTCTGAGTCATCCTTCAACTCAGCAGACACCTACAAGTTCCATCCATTCTTCCTGCTCTAGAATATCGAAGTGTTGCTAACGCTGAAAAATGGCTGTGACCTTTGTGGGCGTTGGCTCTAACCACATGATAGATGTGTTGAACTTCACCAACAAACTCCCACAACAGTATGCATATTCTCTGTCCTGAAATGTTTTATTCCGTTCAGGTTTGAGTTCTATTCAAGAGGTTGACATTGTTGGCACAGAATAGTAAGAAGGCCTATTTCACATTTAGTAGATACAACGACATGCCAGACATTAGAGCTGTGACCATGAACCGAAAATGATCAACAATGACCATACCAATCACTTATCGCAGGATTTTTGCTCATATGGTTTGTTTGGATAAGTAGCCTATACCAGACAAATGTGATGTTTGAAATTCATGTTTGCTAATAATGTTAATGGGACAATTGATGGCTTCAACCATCAGAATAGTAGTAGTGGTTTAAAGAATCATTTTCAAATGTGGTGCACATTTATTTGATTAACTTGTGGTTCTATTGATCATTATTGCATCAATTTAGACAATTTATCGCAATATGTATTTTGGTTGATATCGCGCAGCTCTACAAGACGTGCGTTGAAGCTACTAGACGAAACTGATGAAGACCAATGTCTTGATCGATCACCAACCCAGCTGAAATCAGGGAGGTTTGAAGGCAGGACCACCTTCGTCTATAGGACTACAAACATGCTTGTTACTCTGGTGCAGAGCGGAGGACAGCTAAGTTACTCTAGTGCAGAGCGGAGGACAGCTAAGTTACTCTAGTGCAGAGCTGAGGACAGCTAAGTTACTCTGGTGCAGAGCGGAGGACAGCTAAGTTACTCTGGTGCAGAGCGGAGGACAGCTAAGTTACTCTGGTGCAGAGCGGAGGACATCTAAGTTACTCTGGTGCAGAGCGGAGGACAGCTAAGTTACTCTGGTGCAGAGCGGAGGACAGCTAAGTTACTCTGGTGCAGAGCGGAGGACAGCTAAGTTACTCTGGTGCAGAGCGGAGGACAGCTAAGTTACTCTGGTGCAGAGCGGAGGACAGCTAAGTTACTCTGGTGCAGAGCGGAGGACAGCTAAGTTACTCTGGTGCAGAGCGGAGGACAGCTAAGTTACTCTGGTGCAGAGCGGAGGAGAAGATGTACCAAGGTCTTTACACAATACACACATAATATTTCCATGACAGATTTCTCTTCTTTACCCGCTCACTCTGTCTTTCTCCCTCTAATGTTAATTTCAGTTTCACTAAAGACCTACGTAACTGGTGCCACTGTGCTGCAAACAGTATCGCTTCCTCCACTCCCTGTCGGTACATGACTTAAACGAGTGGCCCACTGCTGGCCAACACACGTGACCATCGGCTTGACAACAGACTGAGCAGTGGACCAGTGGAAAGATCTGATTCTAGGGGCCAACTGGCTGAGTTTGTCCAGTACGATCTCAATCTTGTTACACCTACACATATTAACCATGGTCTGTCTTAAGGGTTCAGATACATCTCCCCATCTCTGTCTCCGCTCTGTGGCAGGTTAACTGTGCCTCTCAGCTCTGTGGGAGGTTAACTGTCTCTCAGCACTGTGGGAGGTTAACTGTGCCTCTCAGCTCTGTGGGAGGTTAACTGTGCCTCTCAGCTCTGTGGGAGGTTAACTGTGTCTCAGCTCTGTGGGAGGTTAGCTGTATCCCAGCTCTGTGGGATGTTAGCTGTGTCTCTCAGCTCTGCGGGAGGTTAGCTGTGTCTCAGCTCTGTGGGAGGTTAGGTATATCTCTCAGCTCTGTGGGAGGTTAGCTGTATCTCTCGGCTCTGTGGGAGGTTAGGTGTATCTCAGCTCTGTGGGGGGTTAGGTATATCTCTCAGCTCTGTGGGAGGTTAGGTGTATCTCTCAGCTCTGTGGGAGGTTAGCTGTATCCCAGCTCTGTGGGATTTTAGCTGTGTCTCTCAGCTCTGCGGGAGGTTAGCTGTGTCTCAGCTCTGTGGGAGGTTAGGTATATCTCTCAGCTCTGTGGGAGGTTAGCTGTATCTCTCGGCTCTGTGGGGGGTTAGGTATATCTCTCAGCTCTGTGGGAGGTTAGGTGTATCTCTCAGCTCTGTGGGAGGTTAGGTGTATCTCTCAGCTCTGTGGGAGGTTAGCTGTATCCCAGCTCTGGGAGGTTAGGTGTATCTCTCAGCTCTGTGGGAGGTTAGGTGTATCTCTCAGCTCTGTGGGAGGTTAGCTGTATCCCAGCTCTGTGGGAGGTTAGGTGTATCTCTCAGCTCTGTGGGAGGTTAGGTGTATCTCTCAGCTCTGTGGGAGGTTAGCTGTATCCCAGCTCTGTGGGAGGTTAGGTGTATCTCTCAGCTCTGTGGGAGGTTAGGTGTGCCTCTCAGCTCTGTGGGAGGTTAGGTGTATCTCTCAGCTCTGTGGGAGGTTAACTGTGCCTCTCAGCTCTGTGGGAGGTTAGGTATATCTCTCAGCTCTGTGAGAGGTTAGGTGTATCTCAGCTCTGTGGGAGGTTAGTTATGTCTCTCTGTTTATCTGTTTAGCTTCCTCCTGCGAT
Organism: Oncorhynchus clarkii lewisi; assembly: GCF_045791955.1. Taxonomy (NCBI): domain Eukaryota; kingdom Metazoa; phylum Chordata; class Actinopteri; order Salmoniformes; family Salmonidae; genus Oncorhynchus; species Oncorhynchus clarkii. The sequence goes on from NC_092177.1 coordinate 10,859,986, forward strand.
ACATGTGATTATCAGTGTAACCTAGCAGCAGATGCCCATGTTTTGTGTGTGTGTATGTGAGTCATCAGTGTGGGAGGAGAGGCCCCTGCTCAGACCTTGATGCGGGCTCTGCCCTCCCTCTCTCTGTACATTCGTTTGATACTGTACTGGTTAGGGGTGGAGGTTGGACAGCTGTGGGCTCCAGTCAGGAACAAGGAGATTTCTTATTTTCTTCAGAGAGAAATAAAGAAGAAGAGGCCTTGAACTTAGACACCCTGCAGCAGAGAATGTGAGACTGAGGCCCAAATGGCATCCGTTTCCCTACATAGTACACTACTTTTGACCACAGGGCCACTAGGGTAAGGTATAGGTTTCCATTTGGGATACAAAGAAAGTCATGGCTCTGCATTCAAATCAAGAAGTGAAGAAAGAGGTAGATGGAATTAAAGCCACAGAGGAAGGCTTTATGGCTGTGTGTCCACGAAAGACAGGCTTTTAATATAAACAGTGAAGTAGAGAGTATTGATATAGAGACAGGAGTTATTGTATAGAGGAAAGGGGTTGATAGAGAGATAGGAGTTACTGTATAGAGGAAAGGGGTTGATAGAGAGGAGTTACTGTATAGAGGAAATGGATTGATAGAGAGATAGGAGTTACTGTATAGAGGAAATGGATTGATAGAGAGATAGGAGTTACTGTATAGAGGAAAGGGGTTGATAGGAGTTACTGTATAGAGGAAATGGATTGATAGGAGTTACTGTATAGAGGAAATTGATTGATAGAGAGATTGGAGTTATTGTATAGAGGAAAGGGGTTGATAGGAGTTACTGTATAGAGGAAATGGATTGATATGAGTTACTGTATAGAGGAAAGGGGTTGATATAGAGATAGGAGTTACTGTACAGAGGAAAGGGGTTGATAGGAGTTACTGTACAGAGGAAATGGGTTGATAGGAGTTACTGTATAGAGAAAAGGGGTTGATAGGAGTTACTGTATAGAGGAAAGGGGTTGATAGGAGTTACTGTATAGAGGAAAGGGGTTGATAGGAGTTACTTTACAGAGGAAAGGGGTTGATAGGAGTTACTGTATAGAGGAAAGGGGTTGATAGGAGTTACTGTATAGAGGAAAGGGGTTGATAGGAGTTACTGTATAGAGGAAAGGGGTTGATAGGAGTTACTGTACAGAGGAAAGGGGTTGATAGGAGTTACTGTATAGAGGAAAGGGGTTGATAGAGAGAGAGGAGTTACTGTATAGAGGAAAGGGGCTGGGTGTGCATACATATGCATTTGTGCGTCTTTGTGTCCGTGTCTGTGTGTGAGTGTGTGCGTCTTTGTGTCCGTGTCTGTGTGTGTGTGTCGGTGTCTGTGTGTGAGTGTGAGTGTGTGTGTCTGTGTCTGTCTGTGTGTGTGTGTGTGTGTGTGTACAGGGTAGGTGGTTTTAAATGACATGTTTATTGTCACATTATGGTTGCATTAGCATTCTAGACAGCACTGTGAGCGGAGAAGGACCCAGATGGAAATCCCTCAGGGAACACGGAGTTAGTGGGCAGCTTGGAGAGGAGAGGAGAGGAGGAGTGGGGAAGGGAGAGGAGTGGGGAAGGGAGAGGAGAGGAGAGGGGAAGGGAGAGGAGAAGGGAAGGGAGAGGAGGGGAGAGGAGAGGAGTGGGGAAGGGAGAGGAGAGGAGTGGGGAAGGGAGATGAGATGAGAAGGGAGGGGAGAGGAGAGGAGGGGAGAGGAGAGGAGTGGGGAAGGGAGAGGAGAGGAGAGGAGAGGAGTGGAGAGGAGAGGAGAAGGGATAGGAGAAGGGAGAGGAGAGGAGAGGAGTGGGGAAGGGATAGGAGAGGAGAGGAGAGGAGTGGAGAGGAGAGGAGAAGGGAGAGGAGAGGAGAGGAGTGGGGAAGGGATAGGAGAAGGGAGAGGAGAGGAGAGGAGTGGGGAAGGGATAGGAGAAGGGAGAGGAGAGGAGAGGGGATCGGAGAAGGGAGAGGAGAGGAGAGGAGTGGGGAAGGGAGAGGAGAGGAGAGGAGAGGAGAGGAGTGGAGAGGAGAGGAGAAGGGATAGGAGAAGGGAGAGGAGAGGAGAGGAGTGGGGAAGGGATAGGAGAAGGGAGAGGAGAGGAGAGGAGTGGGGAAGGGATAGGAGAAGGGAGAGGAGAGGAGAGGGGATCGGGGAAGGGATAGGAGAGGAGTGGGGAAGGGATAGGAGAAGGGAGAGGAGAGGAGAAGGGATAGGAAAAGGGAGAGGAGAGGAGAGGAGTGGGGAAGGGATAGGAGAAGGGAGAGGAGTGGGGAAGGGATAGGAGAAGGGAGAGGAGAGGAGTGGGGAAGGGATAGGAGAAGGGAGAGGAGAGGAGTGGGGAAGGGATAGGAGAAGGGAGAGGAGAAGGGAGGAGAGAAGAGGAGTGGGGAAGGGATAGGAGAAGGGAGGAGAGGAGAGGAGTCAAGAACAGAACTGTGAAGAAAAGGTAAGAGGACAGAGAAACGTCAGAGAACATCTCAGGTCTTCATTGTGGACGAAGAGAGAGTAGAGTAGGAACTGCCCACGTAACCTGGACACAAACACACACACACACTGCCCACGTAAAACACTTTAATGAAAAAGGAACATAGTCCTCACACTCTTCCTTTCTTCGTTGCACTCTCTCTATCTCTTTCTTTCTCTCTCTCTCTCTCTCTCTCTTTCTCTTTCTCTCTCTCTGTATCTCTCTCGCTCTCTTTCTGTATCTCTTTCTCTCTTTCTCTCTGTCTATATCTTTGTCTCTCTCTATATCTTTGTCTCTCTCTCTCTCTCTTTGTCTCTCTGTCTCTCTCTTTGTGTCTCTGTCTCTCTCTCTCTCTCTCTCTTTGTCTCTCTCTCTCTTTGTCTCTCTCTCTCTCTCTCTCTCTCTTTGTCTCTCTCTCTCTCTCTTTGTCTCTCTCTCTCTCTCTTTGTCTCTCTCTCTCTCTTTGTCTCTCTCTCTCTCTCTCTCTCTTTGTCTCTCTCTCTCTCTCTTCACACTCATCCTGTCATCCTCTCTGTTTCCTGGGAGAATACACATAGAGTATTAAACAAGGTTGATGTGAAGCACAGTGCGTGGTCGTGGGTCTGTTTTTGATGTACAATCTCTTCAATCCACATCCTGTCAAACCCTGACATCCATATCTGTGTCCCAAATGGCACCCTATTCCCAATTTAGTGCACTACTTTTGACCATTTCCCATAGTGCAGTATGTAGGGAATAGCATAGGGTGCCATTTGGGACACATATTTATTTCATCTGTATCGAGAGGATGGTGTAGAAGTCTGATGTTGGAGAGGATGGTGTAGAAGTCTGGTGTTGGAGAGGATGGTGTAGAAGTCTGGTGTTGGAGAGGATGGTGTAGAAGTCTGGTGTTGGAGAGGATGGGGTAGAAGTCTGATGTTGGAGAGGATGGTGTAGAAGTCTGGTGTTGGAGAGGATGGTGTAGAAGTCTGGTGTTGGAGAGGATGGTGTAGAAGTCTGGTGTTGGAGAGGATGGAGACAGATGAGGTAGAAGTCTGATGTTGGAGAGGATGGTGTAGAAGTCTGGTGTTGGAGAGGATGGTGTAGAAGTCTGGTGTTGGAGAGGATGAAGAGGATGGTGTAGAAGTCTGGTGTTGGAGAGGATGGTGTAGAAGTCTGGTGTTGGAGAGGATGGTGTAGAAGTCTGGTGTTGGAGAGGATGGTGTAGAAGTCTGGTGTTGGAGAGGATGGTGTAGAAGTCTGGTGTTGGAGAGGATGGTGTAGAAGTCTGGTGTTGGAGAGGATGGTGTAGAAGTCTGGTGTTGGAGAGGATGGTGTAGAAGTCTGGTGTTGGAGAGGATGGTGTAGAAGTCTGATGTTGGAGAGGATGGTGTAGAAGTCTGGTGTTGGAGAGGATGGTGTAGAAGTCTGGTGTTGGAGAGGATGGTGTAGAAGTCTGGTGTTGGAGAGGATGGAGACAGATGAGGTAGAAGTCTGGTGTTGGAGAGGATGGTGTAGAAGTCTGGTGTTGGAGAGGATGAAGAGGATGGTGTAGAAGTCTGGTGTTGGAGAGGATGGTGTAGAAGTCTGGTGTTGGAGAGGATGGTGTAGAAGTCTGGTGTTGGAGAGGATGGTGTAGAAGTCTGGTGTTGGAGAGGATGGTGTAGAAGTCTGGTGTTGGAGAGGATGAAGAGGATGGTGTAGAAGTCTGGTGTTGGAGAGGATGGTGTTGGAGAGGATGGTGTAGAAGTCTGGTGTTGGAGAGGATGGTGTAGAAGTCTGGTGTTGGAGAGGATGGTGTAGAAGTCTGGTGTTGGAGAGGATGAAGACAGATGAGGTAGAAGTCTGATGTTGGAGAGGATGGTGTAGAAGTCTGATGTTGGAGAGGATGGTGTAGAAGTCTGGTGTTGGAGACGGATGGTGTAGAAGTCTGGTGTTGGAGAGGATGGTGTAGAAGTCTGGTGTTGGAGAGGATGGTGTAGAAGTCTGGTGTTGGAGAGGATGGTGTAGAAGTCTGGTGTTGGAGAGGATGGTGTAGAAGTCTGGTGTTGGAGAGGATGGTGTAGAAGTCTGGTGTTGGAGAGGATGGTGTAGAAGTCTGGTGTTGGAGAGGATGGTGTTGGAGAGGATGGTGTAGAAGTCTGGTGTTGGAGAGGATGGTGTAGAAGTCTGGTGTTGGAGAGGATGGTGTAGAAGTCTGGTGTTGGAGAGGATGAAGACAGATGAGGTAGAAGTCTGATGTTGGAGAGGATGGTGTAGAAGTCTGGTGTTGGAGACGGATGGTGTAGAAGTCTGGTGTTGGAGAGGATGGTGTAGAAGTCTGGTGTTGGAGAGGATGGTGTAGAAGTCTGGTGTTGGAGACGGATGGTGTAGAAGTCTGGTGTTGGAGACGGATGGTGTAGAAGTCTGGTGTTGGAGAGGATGGTGTAGAAGTCTGGTGTTGGAGAGGGTGGTGTAGAAGTCTGATGTTGGAGAGGATGGTGTAGAAGTCTGGTGTTGGAGACGGATGGTGTAGAAGTCTGGTGTTGGAGAGGATGGTGTAGAAGTCTGGTGTTGGAGAGGGTGGTGTAGAAGTCTGATGTTGGAGAGGATGAAGAGGATGGTGTAGAAGTCTGGTGTTGGAGAGGATGGTGTAGAAGTCTGGTGTTGGAGAGGATGGAGACAGATGAGGTAGAAGTCTGATGTTGGAGAGGATGGTGTAGAAGTCTGATGTTGGAGAGGATGAAGAGGATGGTGTAGAAGTCTGGTGTTGGAGAGGATGGTGTAGAAGTCTGGTGTTGGAGAGGATGGTGTAGAAGTCTGGTGTTGGAGAGGATGGAGACAGATGAGGTAGAAGTCTGGTGTTGGAGAGGATGGTGTAGAAGTCTGATGTTGGAGAGGATGGAGACAGATGAGGTAGAAGTCTGATGTTGGAGAGGATGGTGTAGAAGTCTGATGTTGGAGACGGATGGTGTAGAAGTCTGGTGTTGGAGAGGATGGTGTAGAAGTCTGGTGTTGGAGAGGATGGTGTAGAAGTCTGGTGTTGGAGAGGATGGAGACAGATGAGGTAGAAGTCTGGTGTTGGAGAGGATGGTGTAGAAGTCTGATGTTGGAGAGGATGGTGTAGAAGTCTGATGTTGGAGAGGATGGTGTAGAAGTCTGATGTTGGAGAGGATGAAGACAGATGAGGTAGAAGTCTGGTGTTGGAGAGGATGGAGACGGATGGTGTAGAAGTCTGGTGTTGGAGAGGATGGTGTAGAAGTCTGATGTTGGAGAGGATGGTGTAGAAGTCTGATGTTGGAGAGGATGGAGACAGATGAGGTAGAAGTCTGATGTTGGAGAGGATGGTATAGAAGTCTGATGTTGGAGAGGATGGAGACAGATGAGGTAGAAGTCTGATGTTGGAGAGGATGGAGACAGATGAGGTAGAAGTCTGATGTTGGAGAGGATTGTGTAGAAGTCTGGTGTTGGAGAGGATGGTGTAGAAGTCTGGTGTTGGAGAGGATGGTGTAGAAGTCTGGTGTTGGAGAGGATGGTGTAGAAGTCTGGTGTTGGAGAGGATGGAGACAGATGAGGTAGAAGTCTGATGTTGGAGAGGATGGTGTAGAAGTCTGATGTTGGAGAGGATGGTGTAGAAGTCTGATGTTGGAGAGGATGGTGTAGAAGTCTGGTGTTGGAGAGGATGGTGTAGAAGTCTGGTGTTGGAGACGGATGGTGTAGAAGTCTGGTGTTGGAGACGGATGGTGTAGAAGTCTGGTGTTGGAGAGGATGGTGTAGAAGTCTGGTGTTGGAGAGGATGGTGTAGAAGTCTGGTGTTGGAGAGGATGGTGTAGAAGTCTGGTGTTGGAGAGGATGGTGTAGAAGTCTGGTGTTGGAGAGGATGGTGTAGAAGTCTGGTGTTGGAGACGGATGGTGTAGAAGTCTGGTGTTGGAGAGGATGGTGTAGAAGTCTGGTGTTGGAGAGGATGGTGTAGAAGTCTGATGTTGGAGAGGATGAAGAGGATGGTGTAGAAGTCTGGTGTTGGAGAGGATGGTGTAGAAGTCTGGTGTTGGAGAGGATGGAGACAGATGAGGTAGAAGTCTGATGTTGGAGAGGATGGTGTAGAAGTCTGATGTTGGAGAGGATGAAGAGGATGGTGTAGAAGTCTGGTGTTGGAGAGGATGGTGTAGAAGTCTGGTGTTGGAGAGGATGGTGTAGAAGTCTGGTGTTGGAGAGGATGGAGACAGATGAGGTAGAAGTCTGGTGTTGGAGAGGATGGTGTAGAAGTCTGATGTTGGAGAGGATGGAGACAGATGAGGTAGAAGTCTGATGTTGAAGAGGATGGTGTAGAAGTCTGATGTTGGAGAGGATGGAGACGGATGGTGTAGAAGTCTGGTGTTGGAGAGGATGGTGTAGAAGTCTGGTGTTGGAGAGGATGGTGTAGAAGTCTGGTGTTGGAGAGGATGGAGACAGATGAGGTAGAAGTCTGGTGTTGGAGAGGATGGTGTAGAAGTCTGATGTTGGAGAGGATGGAGACAGATGAGGTAGAAGTCTGATGTTGGAGAGGATGGTGTAGAAGTCTGATGTTGGAGAGGATGAAGACAGATGAGGTAGAAGTCTGGTGTTGGAGAGGATGGAGACGGATGGTGTAGAAGTCTGGTGTTGGAGAGGATGGTGTAGAAGTCTGATGTTGGAGAGGATGGTGTAGAAGTCTGATGTTGGAGAGGATGGAGACAGATGAGGTAGAAGTCTGATGTTGGAGAGGATGGAGACAGATGAGGTAGAAGTCTGATGTTGGAGAGGATGGTGTAGAAGTCTGGTGTTGGAGAGGATGGTGTAGAAGTCTGATGTTGGAGAGGATGGAGACGGATGGTGTAGAAGTCTGGTGTTGGAGAGGATGGTATAGAAGTCTGGTGTTGGAGAGGATGGAGACAGATGAGGTAGAAGTCTGTTGTTGGAGAGGATGGTGTAGAAGTCTGGTGTTGGAGAGGATGAAGAGGATGGTGTAGAAGTCTGGTGTTGGAGAGGATGGAGACAGATGAGGTAGAAGTCTGGTGTTGGAGAGGATGGAGACAGATGAGGTAGAAGTCTGGTGTTGGAGAGGATGGTGTAGAAGTCTGGTGTTGGAGAGGATGTTGTAGAAGTCTGATGTTGGAGAGGATGGTGTAGAAGTCTGATGTTGGAGAGGATGGTGTAGAAGTCTGATGTTGGAGAGGATGAAGACAGATGAGGTAGAAGTCTGGTGTTGGAGAGGATGGAGACGGATGGTGTAGAAGTCTGGTGTTGGAGAGGATGGTGTAGAAGTCTGATGTTGGAGAGGATGGTGTAGAAGTCTGATGTTGGAGAGGATGGAGACAGATGAGGTAGAAGTCTGATGTTGGAGAGGATGGTATAGAAGTCTGATGTTGGAGAGGATGGAGACAGAAGAGGTAGAAGTCTGATGTTGGAGAGGATGGAGACAGATGAGGTAGAAGTCTGATGTTGGAGAGGATGGTGTAGAAGTCTGGTGTTGGAGAGGATGGTGTAGAAGTCTGATGTTGGAGAGGATGGAGACGGATGGTGTAGAAGTCTGGTGTTGGAGAGGATGGTGTAGAAGTCTGGTGTTGGAGAGGATGGAGACAGATGAGGTAGAAGTCTGGTGTTGGAGAGGATGGTGTAGAAGTCTGGTGTTGGAGAGGATGAAGAGGATGGTGTAGAAGTCTGGTGTTGGAGAGGATGGAGACAGATGAGGTAGAAGTCTGGTGTTGGAGAGGATGGAGACAGATGAGGTAGAAGTCTGATGTTGGAGAGGATGGTGTAGAAGTCTGGTGTTGGAGAGGATGGTGTAGAAGTCTGGTGTTGGAGAGGATGGTGTAGAAGTCTGGTGTTGGAGAGGATGGAGACAGATGAGGTAGAAGTCTGGTGTTGGAGAGGATGGTGTAGAAGTCTGGTGTTGGAGAGGATGGAGACAGATGAGGTAGAAGTCTGATGTTGGAGAGGATGGTGTAGAAGTCTGATGTTGGAGAGGATGGTGTAGAAGTCTGATGTTGGAGAGGATGGTGTAGAAGTCTGATGTTGGAGAGGATGGTGTAGAAGTCTGGTGTTGGAGACGGATGGTGTAGAAGTCTGGTGTTGGAGAGGATGGTGTAGAAGTCTGGTGTTGGAGAGGATGGTGTAGAAGTCTGGTGTTGGAGAGGATGGTGTAGAAGTCTGGTGTTGGAGAGGATGGTGTAGAAGTCTGGTGTTGGAGAGGATGGTGTAGAAGTCTGGTGTTGGAGACGGATGGTGTAGAAGTCTGGTGTTGGAGACGGATGGTGTAGAAGTCTGGTGTTGGAGAGGATGGTGTAGAAGTCTGGTGTTGGAGAGGATGGTGTAGAAGTCTGGTGTTGGAGAGGATGGTGTAGAAGTCTGGTGTTGGAGAGGATGGTGTAGAAGTCTGGTGTTGGAGAGGATGGTGTAGAAGTCTGGTGTTGGAGAGGATGGTGTAGAAGTCTGGTGTTGGAGAGGATGGAGACAGATGAGGTAGAAGTCTGATGTTGGAGAGGATGGTGTAGAAGTCTGATGTTGGAGAGGATGAAGAGGATGTGTAGAAGTCTGGTGTTGGAGAGGATGGTGTAGAAGTCTGGTGTTGGAGAGGATGGTGTAGAAGTCTGGTGTTGGAGAGGATGGAGACAGATGAGGTAGAAGTCTGGTGTTGGAGAGGATGGTGTAGAAGTCTGGTGTTGGAGAGGATGGTGTAGAAGTCTGGTGTTGGAGAGGATGGAGACAGATGAGGTAGAAGTCTGGTGTTGGAGAGGATGGTGTAGAAGTCTGATGTTGGAGAGGATGGAGACAGATGAGGTAGAAGTCTGATGTTGAAGAGGATGGTGTAGAAGTCTGATGTTGGAGAGGATGGAGACGGATGGTGTAGAAGTCTGGTGTTGGAGAGGATGGTGTAGAAGTCTGGTGTTGGAGAGGATGGAGACAGATGAGGTAGAAGTCTGATGTTGGAGAGGATGGTGTAGAAGTCTGATGTTGGAGAGGATGAAGACAGATGAGGTAGAAGTCTGGTGTTGGAGAGGATGGAGACGGATGGTGTAGAAGTCTGGTGTTGGAGAGGATGGTGTAGAAGTCTGATGTTGGAGAGGATGGTGTAGAAGTCTGATGTTGGAGAGGATGGAGACAGATGAGGTAGAAGTCTGATGTTGGAGAGGATGGTGTAGAAGTCTGATGTTGGAGAGGATGGAGACAGATGAGGTAGAAGTCTGATGTTGGAGAGGATGGAGACAGATGAGGTAGAAGTCTGGTGTTGGAGAGGATGGTGTAGAAGTCTGGTGTTGGAGAGGATGGAGACGGATGGTGTAGAAGTCTGGTGTTGGAGAGGATGGTGTAGAAGTCTGGTGTTGGAGAGGATGGAGACAGATGAGGTAGAAGTCTGTTGTTGGAGAGGATGGTGTAGAAGTCTGGTATTGGAGAGGATGAAGAGGATGGTGTAGAAGTCTGGTGTTGGAGAGGATGGAGACAGATGAGGTAGAAGTCTGGTGTTGGAGAGGATGGAGACAGATGAGGTAGAAGTCTGGTGTTGGAGAGGATGGTGTAGAAGTCTGGTGTTGGAGAGGATGGTGTAGAAGTCTGGTGTTGGAGAGGATGGTGTAGAAGTCTGGTGTTGGAGAGGATGGTGTAGAAGTCTGGTGTTGGAGAGGATGGTGTAGAAGTCTGGTGTTGGAGAGGATGGAGACAGATGAGGTAGAAGTCTGGTGTTGGAGAGGATGGTGTAGAAGTCTGATGTTGGAGAGGATGGAGACAGATGAGGTAGAAGTCTGATGTTGGAGAGGATGGTGTAGAAGTCTGATGTTGGAGAGGATGGAGACGGATGTTGTAGAAGTCTGGTGTTGGAGAGGATGGTGTAGAAGTCTGGTGTTGGAGAGGATGGAGACAGATGAGGTAGAAGTCTGGTGTTGGAGAGGATGGTGTAGAAGTCTGATGTTGGAGAGGATGGAGACAGATGAGGTAGAAGTCTGATGTTGGAGAGGATGGTGTAGAAGTCTGATGTTGGAGAGGATGGAGACAGATGAGGTAGAAGTCTGATGTTGGAGTCTGATGGTGTAGAAGTCTGATGTTGGAGAGGATGAAGAGGATGTGTAGAAGTCTGGTGTTGGAGAGGATGGTGTAGAAGTCTGGTGTTGGAGAGGATGGTGTAGAAGTCTGGTGTTGGAGAGGATGGTGTAGAAGTCTGATGTTGGAGAGGATGGAGACAGATGAGGTAGAAGTCTGATGTTGAAGAGGATGGTGTAGAAGTCTGATGTTGGAGAGGATGGAGACGGATGGTGTAGAAGTCTGGTGTTGGAGAGGATGGTGTAGAAGTCTGGTGTTGGAGAGGATGGAGACAGATGAGGTAGAAGTCTGATGTTGGAGAGGATGGTGTAGAAGTCTGATGTTGGAGAGGATGAAGACAGATGAGGTAGAAGTCTGGTGTTGGAGAGGATGGAGACGGATGGTGTAGAAGTCTGGTGTTGGAGAGGATGGTGTAGAAGTCTGATGTTGGAGAGGATGGTGTAGAAGTCTGATGTTGGAGAGGATGGAGACAGATGAGGTAGAAGTCTGATGTTGGAGAGGATGGTGTAGAAGTCTGATGTTGGAGAGGATGGAGACAGATGAGGTAGAAGTCTGATGTTGGAGAGGATGGAGACAGATGAGGTAGAAGTCTGGTGTTGGAGAGGATGGTGTAGAAGTCTGGTGTTGGAGAGGATGGTGTAGAAGTCTGATGTTGGAGAGGATGGAGACGGATGGTGTAGAAGTCTGGTGTTGGAGAGGATGGTGTAGAAGTCTGGTGTTGGAGAGGATGGAGACAGATGAGGTAGAAGTCTGTTGTTGGAGAGGATGGTGTAGAAGTCTGGTGTTGGAGAGGATGAAGAGGATGGTGTAGAAGTCTGGTGTTGGAGAGGATGGAGACAGATGAGGTAGAAGTCTGGTGTTGGAGAGGATGGAGACAGATGAGGTAGAAGTCTGGTGTTGGAGAGGATGGTGTAGAAGTCTGGTGTTGGAGAGGATGGTGTAGAAGTCTGGTGTTGGAGAGGATGGTGTAGAAGTCTGGTGTTGGAGAGGATGGTGTAGAAGTCTGGTGTTGGAGAGGATGGTGTAGAAGTCTGGTGTTGGAGAGGATGGTGTAGAAGTCTGGTGTTGGAGAGGATGGAGACAGATGAGGTAGAAGTCTGGTGTTGGAGAGGATGGTGTAGAAGTCTGATGTTGGAGAGGATGGAGACAGATGAGGTAGAAGTCTGGTGTAGAAGTCTGGTGTTGGAGAGGATGGTGTAGAAGTCTGGTGTTGGAGAGGATGGAGACAGATGAGGTAGAAGTTTGGTGTTGGAGAGGATGGAGACAGATGAGGTAGAAGTTTGGTGTTGGAGAGGATGGAGACAGATGAGGTAGAAGTCTGGTGTTGGAGAGGATGGTGTAGAAGTCTGATGTTGGAGAGGATGGAGACGGATGAGGTGAGGTTAGGGATACACACTGGGGGAGAGGTGTGGACCTCTCTCTCACCCCCTCTCTCTCTCTCTCTCTCTCTCACCCCCCTCTCTCTCTCACCCCTTCTCACTGTCTGTCTTTTTCTGTCTCATTTTCTCTCTCTTTCTATCTGTAGAAGGGTTCCCGGTCTCTCTGTTGTTCTTCACCTCACTGTGTTGATGTCAGCTATCTGCCAGCATTGCACCAAGCCATTTCACAACACTGTCAGCTCTCACGCTGCTAGAAAGGTTACAAGGCAATTTAACCCCGACTGTTACTCACTGAACCAACCATCGCTCTGCTCAAATACATCTGTGTGTGTGTGTGTGTGTGTGTGTCACTGCTATCACCACAACAGTCACAGCAGCTGATTTGAACCACATTTCCATCTCCCCAGTACGGACTGTACCGTTCTCTAAAAAGACTGTTAATATTAAAGCAGGTGGAAAATGCACGTTGACTGTGAATCAGACAGTTTCTTTGGCTCCTCCGGTCCTGGGATTAGCATCAACTTCCACTGAAAGCAACCTCTCAGTGTGTGTTTCTGTCTCAGCATGATTGCATGACGGTATGATGACATGATGATACGATGGCTCCACATGTTAAATGGCTCCACAGAAAAACACCAAGACCTCTGAAACCTAAAGTCTCCCAGGGCCAAGTCTTTGCAGATGGAGTGAAGTACGCGCACACACACACACACACACACACACACACACACACACACACACACACACACACACACACACACACACACACACACACACACACACACACACACACACACACACACACACACACACTGAGAGTCCAGGCAGTTCATCCAATTGTCTCAAGTCCCGTGCAAAGAGAGGGGATTGGGCCCTCTGTGTGTTTGTGTGTGGGTTGGGGGGTTGTGTGTGTGTCTGACATGTTTATGGATTTATGGTTTATGGATTGTTGCAGGATGGCCAGCCAGTGTGTTGAGCCTCTTCTGGATAAAGGACTTGTGATGTCATTATCACTACAGGAGACTGTTGTTGCTGGCCTAAGGCACGTACATTGCAGCTGTCTGTTAGCTCTAGTTGCTGTCTGTTAGCTCTAGTTGCTGTCTGTTAGCTCTAGTTGCTGTCTGTTAGCTCTAGTTGCTGTCTGTTAGCTCTAGTTGCAGCTGTCTGTTAGCTCTAGTTGCAGCTGTCTGTTAGCTCTAGTTGCTGTCTGTTAGCTCTAGTTGCTGTCTGTTAGCTCTAGTTGCTGTCTGTTAGCTCTAGTTGCAGCTGTCTGTTAGCTCTAGTTGCAGCTGTCTGTTAGCTCTAGTTGCAGCTGTCTGTTAGCTCTAGTTGCAGCTGTCTGTTAGCTCTAGTTGCTGTCTGTTAGCTCTAGTTGCTGTCTGTTAGCTCTAGTTGCTGTCTGTTAGCTCTAGTTGCTGTCTGTTAGCTCTAGTTGCTGTCTGTTAGCTCTAGTTGCTGTCTGTTAGTTCTAGTTGCTGTCTGTTAGCTCTAGTTGCTGTCTGTTAGCTCTAGCCACTGTCTGTTAGCTCTAGCCGCTGTCTGTTAGCTCTAGTTGCTGTCTGTTAGCTCTAGTTGCTGTCTGTTAGCTCTAGTTGCTGTCTGTTAGCTCTAGTTGCAGCTGTCTGTTAGCTCTAGTTGCAGCTGTCTGTTAGCTCTAGTTGCAGCTGTCTGTTAGCTCTAGTTGCAGCTGTCTGTTAGCTCTAGTTGCAGCTGTCTGTTAGCTCTAGTTGCAGCTGTCTGTTAGCTCTAGTTGCAGCTGTCTGTTAGCTCTAGCTGCTGCTGTCTGTTAGCTCTAGTTGCTCTCAGTTAGCTCTAGTTGCTGTCTGTCAGCTCTAGTTGCTGTCTGTCAGCTCTAGCTGCTGCTGTCTGTTAGCTCTAGTTGCTGTCTGTCAGCTCTAGCTGCTGCTGTCTGTCAGCTCTAGTTGCTGTCTGTCAGCTCTAGCTGCTGCTGTCTGTTAGCTCTAGCAGCTGTCGGTTAGCTCTAGCAGCTGTCGGTTAGCTCTTGTTGCTCTCGGTTAGCTCTAGTTGCTGTCTGTTAGCTCTAGCTGCTGTCTGTCAGCTCTAGTTGCTGTCTGTCAGCTCTAGCTGCTGCTGTCTGTCAGCTCTAGCTGCTGCTGTCTGTCAGCTCTAGCAGCTGTCGGTTAGCTCTAGTTGCTCTCAGTTAGCTCTAGTTGCCCTCAGTTAGCTCTAGTTGCTGTCTGTCAGCTCTAGTTGCTGTCTGTCAGCTCTAGCTGCTGCTGTCTGTCAGCTCTAGTTGCTGTCTGTCAGCTCGAGCTGCTGCTGTCTGTTAGCTCTAGCAGCTGTCTGTTAGCTCTAGCAGCTGTCGGTTAGCTCTAGTTGCTCTCAGTTAGCTCTAGTTGCTGTCTGTTAGCTCTAGCTGCTGTCTGTCAGCTCTAGTTGCTGCTGTCTGTTAGCTCTAGCTGCTGTCTGTTAGCTCTAGCTGCTGTCTGTTAACTCTAGCAGCTGTCGGTTAGCTCTAGCTGCTGTCTGTTAGCTCTAGTTGCTGTCTGTTAGCTCTAGCTGCTGTCTGTTAGTTCTAGCTGCTGCTGTCTGTTAGCTCTAGCAGCTGTCTGTTAGCTCTAGCTGCTGTCTGTTAGCTCTAGCTGCTGTCTGTTAGTTCTAGCTGCTGCTGTCTGTTAGCTCTAGCAGCTGTCTGTTAGCTCTAGCTGCAGCTGTCAGCTCTAACAGCTGTCGGTTAGCTCTAGGTGCTGTCTGTTAGATCTAGCAGCTGTCTGTTAGCTCTAGTTGCTGTCTGTTAGCTCTAGCTGCTGTCTGTTAGTTCTAGCTGCTGCTGTCTGTTAGCTCTAGCAGCTGTCTGTTAGCTCTAGCTGCAGCTGTCAGCTCTAACAGCTGTCTGTTAGCTCTAGGTGCTGTCTGTTAGATCTAGCAGCTGTCTGTTAGATCTAGCAGCTGTCTGTTAGCTCTAGTTGCTGTCTGTTAGGTCTAGCTGCAGCTGTCTGTTAGCTCTAGTTCCTGTCAGTTAGGTCTAGCTGCAGCTGTCTGTTAGCTCTAGTTGCTGTCTGTTAGCTCTAGTTGCTGTCTGTTAGGTCTAGCTGCAGCTGTCTGTTAGGTCTAGCTGCAGCTGTCTGTTAGCTCTAGTTGCTGTCAGTTAGGTGTAGCTGCAGCTGTCTGTTAGCTCTAGTTGCTGTCAGTTAGGTCTAGCTGCAGCTGTCTGTCAGCTCTAGTTGCTGTCTGTTAGGTCTAGCTGCAGCTGTCTGTTAGTTCTAGCTGAAGCTGTCTGTTAGCTCTAGTTGCTGTCTGTTAGGTCTAGCTGCAGCTTTCTGTTAGCTCTAGTTGCTGTCAGTTAGGTCTAGCTGCAGCTTTCTGTTAGCTCTAGTTGCTGTCTGTTAGGTCTAGCTGGAGCTGTCTGTTAGTTCTAGCTGAAGCTGTCTGTTAGGTCTAGCTGCAGCTGTCAGCTCTAACAGCTGTCGGTTAGCTCGAACAGCTGTCGGTTAGCTCTAGGTGCTGTCTGTTAGATCTAGCAGCTGTCAGTTATCTCTAGCTGCTATCCTGTCAATGCTATGGACACTGTCCTTTCTGAGGATGTTAGTACTGTATGTCAGCTAACTGTTTCACAGAGGCAGTTGTTCATCCTGAAGAAAGAATGGGGACTCTGTGAATCTGTGTTGTTCCTCCTCTCTCTCTCTCTCACTCTCTCACTCTCTCACTCTGTCTCTCTCTCTCTCTCAATTAAATTAAATTCAAGGGGCTTTATTGGCATGGGAAACGTGTTAACATTGCCAAAGCAAGTGAGGTAGATAATATACAAAAGTGAAATAAACAATAAAAAATAACAGTAATAATTACACATACAGAAGTTTCAAAATAATAAAAACATTACAAATGTCATTATGTATCTCTCTGTCACTCTCTGTCACTCTCTGTCACTCTCTCTCTCCCTGTCACTCTCTGTCACTCCCTCTCTCTTTCTCTTTCTCTCTCACTCTCTCTTTGTCTGTTTACATTGCTTGAATGAATTTCTTCACGCTACATTCCAATCACCATACGGTATACCGCTCAGTAATGCTAGTGTCTGTTTATATTCAGAGGTTTACTGTATATGTGTGTTTAGAGGTAGTGGTGTAACCATAGAAACAGCAAACCAGGTTGTACACGGTATATAAAGGAGCATGCTGCATTTTCATACGGTGGTGCTGGAAACCATGGGGACACAGAGTGGTGCTGGAAACCATGGGGACACAGAGTGGTGCTGGAAACCATGGGGACACAGAGTGGTGCTGGAAACCATGGGGACACAGAGTGGTGCTGGAAACCATGGGGACACAGAGTGGTGCTGGAAACCATGGGGACACAGAGTGGTGCTGGAAACCATGGGGACACAGAGTGGTGCTGGAAACCATGGGGACACAGAGTGGGGCTGGAAACCATGGGGACACAGAGTGGTGCTGGAAAACCATGGGGACACAGAGTGGTGCTGGAAACCATGGGGACACAGAGTGGTGCTGGAAACCATGGGGACACAGAGTGGTGCTGGAAACCATGGGGACACAGAGTGGTGCTGGAAACCATGGGGACACAGAGTGGTGCTGGAAACCATGGGGACACAGAGTGGTGCTGGAAACCATGGGGACACAGAGTGGTGCTGGATCCATGGGGACACAAAGTGGTGCTGGATCCATGGGGACACAGAGTGGTGCTGGATCCATGGGGACACAGAGTGGTGCTGGATCCATGGGGACACAGAGTGGTTCTGTATCCATGGGGACACAGAGTAGTGCTGGAACACACACACACACACACACACATCTCCATCACTCATTTACATGTTATACACCATGTCCTCCCTCTCTCTGTAGTCTAGGACTAAAGCCGCATGGCCGTCAGACGCTCTCGGAGTCCCAAATGCCACCTTAATCCAATGATAGTGCACTACCTTTGACCAAAGGGCTCTGGTCAAAAGTAGTTCACTATGTAGGGAATAGGGTGCCATTTGGGACAGAGACGCTGTCACCTCCAAATGTGTATGTGTGTTATCTCTGGTTCTACTAAGCATGCAGCTAGCCTATGCCCTCCACTGGCGCTACCAGTGGCGTGTGTGTGTGAATAGCATGCTAGGTTCAGTAATTGAAGAGCTAATCGCTAATAAAGTCGTCCCCCCCCCCCCCCCCCAGAGCCGAGAGCCTGTGTGTGTATGACCCCTGACTGACCTCTACAACCCCAACTACAACTCTGTAATCCTGCCTGCCAACCCAGATACACACACACACACACACATAAAACTGACCTCACACCTCACGGTTTCCCTCCCACTTTACTGCACATCTCTGCTCTAACAAAGCATTGTGATATTTCCTGGTTAGGAGATAGAAGACACAACATTCACCTGACACCTGCAAATGATTAAACATAAAAACAGAAATATGTTATTTACATACAGCACCAGTCAAAAGTTTGTACACACCTACTTAATTTTTTTGTTTTTTATACATTGTAGAGACCTTTTCTTTATTTTCACTATTTTCTACATTGTATAATAATAGTGAAGACATCAAAACTATGAAATAACACATATGGAATCATGTAGTAACAAAAAAAGTGTTAAAGAAATCAAAATATGTTTTATATTTCAGATTCTTCAAATAGCCACCATTTGCCTTGATGACAACTTTGCACACTCTTGCCATTCTCTCAACCAGCTTCACCTGGAATGCTTTTCCAACAGTCTTGAAGGAGTTCCAACATATGCTGAGCACTTGTTGGCTGCTTTTCCTTCACCCTGCGGTCCGACTCATCCCAAACCATCTCAATTGGGTTGAGGTCGGGGGATTGTGGAGGCTAGGTCCTTCTTGGTCAAATCGCCCTTACACAGCATGGAGGTGTGTTGGGTCATTGTCCTGTTGAATTAATCAAACAAAAGGACCAATTGTGATGTTTATGGGACATATTGGAGTGCCAACAAAAGAAGCTCGTCAAATTAAATCTACACTCGTTGTGAATCCAGCCAACATGTCAGATTTCAAAAAGGCTTTTCGGCGAAAGCATAAGATGCTATAATCTGATGATAGCACAACAGTAAACCATGAGAGAGTAGCATATTTCAATCCTGCAGGCGCGACACAAAACGCAGAAATAAAATATAAATCATGCTTTACCTTTGACGAGCTTCTTTTGTTGGCACTCCAATATGTCCCATAAACATCACAAATGGTCCTTTTGTTCGATTAATTCCGTCCATATATATCCAAAATGTCCATTTATTTGCCGCGTTTGACCAACGTCACTACAAAATATCTCATAAGTTACCTGTAAACTTTGCCAAAACATTTCAAACTACTTTTGTAATACAACTTTAGGTATTTTTAAACGTAAATAATCAATAAAATTGAAGACGGGATGATCTGTGTTCAATATAGAAAGACAACAAACTCAAGCATGCTTTACTGGTCTTGCGCAACTATCAAACAGTACACATGACGTGACACTTGTTCAAGATGGCCGTAATTCTTCATTACACAAAGGAATAACCTCAACCAATTTCTAAAGACTGGTGACATCCAGTGGAAGTGGTAGGAACTGCAAACAAGTTGGTTTCCCAATGAAATCTCATAGAAAACAGGGTGACCCCCCCCAAAAAAAATATGAATAGTTTGTCCTCTGGGTTTTGCCTGATACATAAGTTCTGTTATACTCACAGACATGATTCAAACCGTTTTAGAAACGTCAGAGTGTTTTCTATCCAAATCTACTTATAATATGCATGTCTAATATTCTGTAGATGAGTAGCAGGCAGTTGAATTTGGGCACGCCATTTATCCAAAAGTGAAAATGCTGCCCCCTATCCCGAAGAAGTTTTAAAGTGACTAGGCAGTCAGGATAGGTAATAAACACAGTAGCAGAAACGTGTGAAGAGTATCAAAGTGTGTGTTATGTTTTTGTGAGCATATGGTGTGTGTCAGTGTCAGTGTCAGCGTAGTATGTTTGGCTAGAGTCCATTGAGTGTGCGTAGAGCCAGTGCAAGAGAGTGGGGGTCAATGTAAATAGTCTGGATTGCCATTTGATTAATTGTTCAGCAGTCTTATTGCTTCGGGGTAGAAGCTGTTAAGGAGCCTTTTGGTCCGAGACTTGGCGCTCCGGTACCGCTTGCCGTGCGGTAGCAGAGAGAGCAGTCTATGACTTTGGTGGCTGGAGTTTTTGACAATTTTTAAGGCCTTCCTCTGACACCGCCTGGTATAGAGGTCCTGGATGGCAGGGGGCTCGGCCCCAGTGAGGGACTGGGCCATACACACTACCCTCTGTAACGCATTGTGTTTGCCATACCAAGCTGTGATGCAGACAGTCAAGATATTCTCAATGGTGCAGCTGTTGAACTTTTCGAGGATCTGAGGGCTAATGCCAAATCTTTTCAGCCTCCTGAGTGGAAAGAGGCGTTGTCGGGCCCTCTTCATGACTGTGTTGGTGTGTTTGGACCATGATAGTCCTTAGTGATGTGGACACAGATTTGTTTTTGGAAGTGCTACTGAAGGGTCATGGATAGAAGAGATCCAGCTTGTGTCAAATCAGTCTGTTAATACAGGACTAGTAAAGGCCCAGTGCACTACTTTTGTGAATTTTTTATTTTTTATTTTATTTAACCTGTGCTACAGACGGTTAAATCAATCTGCTTATACAGGACTAGTAAAGGCCCAGTGCACTTTTTATTAATATATATGTTTTTTTTATTCAGATTTTTCAGGGGATGCTGCAGCATGCCAACGTAGTCTCATTAGGTATCCACACTGGTCTCTATAACGCTGTCTTTACCGCTTCCAAGTCTTGGGGATTTCGGGCCTGGTCCAGAATGAGAAGCATGTCCTTTGCTTCCGGTTGGTAAATGTAAAAATCCTCATCTAAACCCAGGTTAGTAATCACTGTTCGTAGCTCTTTTTGGTCATAGGAAATGATGGAGGAAACGATGGAGGAAACGTTAGGCACAATAAAAAGATCAACGCCAAAAAATAAAATTGCACAATTGGTCGAGATCCTGGCTGCATCCCTCCAGCAGCATTCTTTCCTTTAGCGGGTGTGTGTATGTATGTGTGTGTCGGTGTGTGTGTGTCGGTGTGTGTGTGTGTCGGTGTGTGTGTGTCAGTGTGTGTCGGTGTGTGTGTGTCAGTGTGTGCCTGTGTGTGTGTCGGTGTGTGTCGGCGTGTGCGTGTGTCGGTCGACCTGCAGTGCAGATTCCCTGTTTTCAGCAGGAGTCCCCGCCACAGTGAGAGATGACAGTAATTATACAACACTAAAATAGATTATATGATTCACCAGCCCACACAGTGTCCTACACACACACACACACACACACACCTCAAAACCAATCAACTGTGATGGAAAGTAATTAATATCCTGGCTTCAACCGTGGATTTAAAGAAGTGAGGGAGGGGGGGGGGGGGGGATCAACCAATATTTTCACTGAGGCTAGTCTGGAGGTCTTGGTCCCATTCAAATAATTCAGAGATGAACCCTTCTCTTTGTCTCCTCTCCTTGGCCGTGTTCTAATACTTCAGAGATGAACCCTTCTCTTTGCCTCCTCTCCTTGGCCGTGTTCTAATACTTCAGAGATGCACCCTTCTCTTTGCCTCCTCTCCTTGGCCGTGTTCTAATACTTCAGAGATGCACCCTTCTCTTTGCCTCCTCTCCTTGGCCGTGTTCTAATACTTCAGAGATGAACCCTTCTCTTTGCCTCCTCTCCTTGGCCGTGTTCTAATACTTCAGAGATGAACCCTTCTCTTTGCCTCCTCTCCTTGGCCGTGTTCTAATACTTCAGAGATGAACCCTTCTCTTTGTCTCCTCTCCTTGGCCGTGTTCTAATACTTCAGAGATGAACCCTTCTCTTTGCCTCCTCTCCTTGGCCGTGTTCTAATACTTCAGAGATGAACCCTTCTCTTTGCCTCCTCTCCTTGGCCGTGTTCTAATACTTCAGAGATGAACCCTTCTCTTTGCCTCCTCTCCTTGGCCGTGTTCTAATACTTCAGAGATGAACCCTTCTTAACCAATCATGCTATTTTGTTTGTTTTTCGCGTTGTTTATAACTCATTTGTTACATAATGTTGCTGCTACCTTCTCTTATGACCAAAAAGAGCTTCTGGACATCAGAACAGGACATCAGAACAGGACATCAGAACAGAACATCAGAACTGGGATAACTCACCTCAAATTGGACGAGGAGTTGTTCTTCAATGAGTTGGACTCGAGGGATATACTACAGACACTCGACCAGGCCCAGATCCCTGGATGCGAGGGATATACTACAGACACCCGACCAGGCCCACATCCCTGGATGCGAGGGATATACTACAGACACCCGACCAGGCCCAGATCCCTGGATGCGGGGGATATACTACAGACACCCGACCAGGCCCACATCCCTGGATGCGGGGGATATACTACAGACACCCGACCAGGCCCAGATCCCTGGATGCGGGGGATATACTACAGACACCCGACCAGGCCCAGATCCCTGGATGCGGGGGATATACTACAGACACCCGACCAGGCCCACATCCCTGGATGCGAGGGATATACTACAGACACCCGACCAGGCCCAGATCCCTGGATGCGGGGGATATACTACAGACACCCGACCAGGCCCAGATCCCTGGATGCGGGGGATATACTACAGACACCCGACCAGGCCCAGATCCCTGGATGCGGGGGATATACTACAGACACCCGACCAGGCCCACATCCCTGGATGCGAGGGATATACTACAGACACCCGACCAGGCCCACATCCCTGGATGCTAGGGATATACTACAGACACCCGACCAGGCCCACATCCCTGGATGCGAGGGATATACTACAGACACCCGACCAGGCCCAGATCCCTGGATGCGAGGGATATACTACAGACACCCGACCAGGCCCAGATCCCTGGATGCGAGGGATATACTACAGACACCCGACCAGGCCCAGATCCCTGGATGCGAGGGATATACTACAGACACTCGACCAGGCCCACATCCCTGGATGCGAGGGATATACTACAGACACCCGACCAGGCCCAGATCCCTGGATGCGAGGGATATACTACAGACACCTGACCAGGCCCAGATCCCTGGATGCGAGGGATATACTACAGACACCCGACCAGGCCCAGATCCCTGGATGCGAGGGATATACTACAGACACCCGACCAGGCCCAGGTCCCTGGATGCGAGGGATATACTACAGACACCCGACCAGGCCCAGATCCCTGGATGCGAGGGATATACTACAGACACCCGACCAGGCCCAGATCCCTGGATGCGGGGGATATACTACAGACGCCCGACCAGGCCCAGATCCCTGGATGCGAGGGATATACTACAGACACCCGACCAGGCCCAGATCCCTGGATGCGGGGGATATACTACAGACACCCGACCAGGCCCAGATCCCTGGATGCGAGGGATATACTACAGACACCCGACCAGGCCCAGATCCCTGGATGCGAGGGATATACTACAGACACCCGACCAGGCCCAGATCCCTGGATGCGGGGGATATACTACAGACGCCCGACCAGGCCCAGATCCCCGTGATTCGCTGGAAAAGGAAACGTAGGTTTCACAGAAAGAGATCAGGGTGCCTTGTGAGGATCAGGCGCCAAGTAGCTAATCTGCCCTTCCCTTCCGCTCTGCTAGCTAACGTTCAATCGCTGGAAAATAAATGGGACGAACTGAAAGCACGTATATCCTACCAACGGGACATTAAAAACTGTAATATCTTGTGTTTCACAGAGTCTGGGCTGTCGGGTTATTGTCACACCCTGATCAGTTTCACCTGTCCTGTTATTGTCTCCACCCCATCCAGGTGTCGCTTGTTTACCCCAGTGTATTTATCCCTGTGTTTCCTGTCTCTCTGTACCAGTGTATTTATCCCTGTGTTTCCTGTCTCTCTGTACCAGTGTATTTATCCCTGTGTTTCCCTGGTGTATATATCCCTGTGTTTCCTGTCTCTCTGTGACAGTTCGTCTTGTATGTTTCCAAGTCAACCAGCGGTTTTCCCTGTTCTCCTGCTTTTTGCGTTCTCATTTTTCTAGTCCTCCTGGTTTTGACCCTTGCCTGTTTCTGGACATGTATTCAATCAATACACCCAGTAGGAGAGGGGAGGACGGGATGGAGGAGGGGAGGATGGAAGGGGAGGGGAGGACGGGATGAAGGGGGGAGGAGAGGAGGAGGGGATGAAGGGGTCGGAGAGGAGGAGGGGAGAAGGGGATGAATGGGGAAGAGA
Organism: Oncorhynchus clarkii lewisi; assembly: GCF_045791955.1. Lineage (NCBI taxonomy): Eukaryota > Metazoa > Chordata > Actinopteri > Salmoniformes > Salmonidae > Oncorhynchus > Oncorhynchus clarkii. The sequence continues at coordinate 10,883,046 of NC_092177.1, forward strand.
GGAGGAGGGGAGGACAGGAGGAAGGGAAGAGGAGATTTGGAGGGGAGTTGGGGATGAAGTGGGGAGGAGAAGGGAGCACGGGATGAAGGAGGGGAGGACAGGGGAGGAGGGGAGGACTCTGTTTCCTCTTAAATCAGAGTTGATATACTAGCTGATGAGATCAGCCCTTCATTCGTTATCCTCCCTTGGAAAGACAAGGCTATTGTGTGCCTCAAGGCAAACTGTGTGCACTGCAACTTACTCTCTGGCAGGTGCAGAGATATACAGTTTGTATCGAACTCAACTGGAGTTATGTGTTATGCTATATACAGTTTGTATCTAACTCAACGGGAGTTATGTGTTATGCTATATACAGTTTGTATCTAACTCAACTGGAGTTATGTGTTATGCTATATACAGTTTGTATCTAACTCAACGGGAGTTATGTGTTATGCTATATACAGTTTGTATCTAACTCAACGGGAGTTATGTGTTATGCTATATACAGTTTGTATCTAACTCAACGGGAGTTATGTGTTATGCTATATACAGTGATTCTGGTTACATGCATACAAGAAAGTCATTATTGTGCATAGTTTGATAAAACCTTTACGTGCTTTTGCAAGTAGAACATTTTCCTAATAATGTAGAATCAGGCTTCCCAATGACTCTGATGAATGTAGACAATCTCCAATCAAAATAAACCGTCAACTGTAACCGGGTTATACTTGGGAACGGTATTTGATTCTGAGTTCAGAGATATGAAGTTTGTATGTGAAAACTACTTCTAAGACACATGTATTAGGTGGTTCCCGAACTCACTTCCCTCACGCCAGAGAGGAAGGCTCTCGGCTGGTGCTAACACCATATCACATAGTCCGCCGGAACGCTGATTAAGATGTTTACATGTCCTAATAATTCAACAGATTGCTCAGAACACCAGGTGTTTTAATCGGCGTGTGCCTACTTTGATTTTGACCGTACGCCGATTAAGATGAGCAGAGTAAAATGGAGATGGAGTGGTAGGCATGCGGGTGGAGATCAGCAGTGAGTTGTCAGGTTCTGGATCCATTGGATGGTTGTTGATGTTATTGTTATCTTAGTATGCCAGAGGAAGAGAACCCCCTACAGCGAGGAGAAGGGTAATGAGGTTACCCCCAGTAGGCAGAGCTGTGAGAGGGGGGGATACTGGGAAGTATTTAATTAATACCAGTCAGGAGCCCCAGTGAGGCCTGCCCTTCTGTTCAAAGCCTCCAGCTAACCTGCCTGCCTTTGGGCTAAATAATTGAACAGGCTAGGGGGCGGAAAGAGGTGGTGGAGTGGGTGAGGGGTATGTGTGTTAGATTGGCCTTGTTAGCTGTAAGACAGACAGACAGACAGACAGACAGACAGACAGACAGACAGACAACAAAAAAAAGCCCTTAAATTGAGAGGGGGGAGGGGGAGGAAGATAAATGTAAAGAGGGAGGGAAGAGAAAGAAGAGATGAGAGACTAGACACTGGTATATTTGTCCTCTTGCTCAGTTATGCACCGAGGCCTCCCACTCCTCTTTCTGTTCTGGTTGGAGACAGTTTGTGCTGTTCTGTGAGGGGAGTAGTGCACAGCGTTGTGTGGAATCTTCAGTTTCTTTGCAGTTTCTCGCATGGAGTGGCCTTCATTTCTCAAAGCAAGAGTGGACTGACGGGTTTCAGAGGAGGGTTATTTGTTTCTGGCCATTTTGGACCTGTGATCGAACCCACGGGTGCTCCCAGTCTGTCTTCTAGAACTCTCTAGTTCTGGTACCAGTCTGTCTTCTAGAACTCTTTAGTTCTGGTACCAGTGTCTTCTAGAACTCTCTAGTTCTGGTACCAGTCTGTCTTCTAGAGCGTTTTTACACCACTGAGATGACCTCCGCCGGTGTCCGTACACTAGGTGGTGTGGGTGACAAAAACAAGAAAACACACAGTAGTGAGACCATGACTTTCACTTAAACATTCTACTTAATCATTGGTTGTCTCCACACAGACTTCTAGAGCTCTTTAGTTCTGCTACCAGTCTGTCTTCTAGAACTCTCTAGTTCTGGTACCAGTCTGTCCTCTAGTACTCTAGTTCTGGTACCAGTCTGTCTTATAGATTTTTTTAGTTCTGGTACCAGTCTGTCTTCTAGAACTCTAGTTCTGGTACCAGTCTGTCTTCTAGTACTCTTTATATCTGGTACCAGTCTGTCTTCTAGTACTCTTTATATCTGGTACCAGTCTGTCTTCTAGAACTCTCTAGTTCTGGTACCAGTCTGTCTTCTAGAACTCTAGTTCTGGTACCAGTCTGTCTTCTAGTACTCTTTATATCTGGTACCAATCTGTCTCTGCTGACATTATGTCTACGTCCCAAATGGCACCCTATTCCCTTTATAGTGCACTGTGGAATAGGGTGGGTGCCATTTGAGACGAAGCCTAAATAGGGCTCTAGTCTGAGTGTAAGTGAGTCTCTGCTTTAGCCAATGTCTTGTTTGGCTGGCGAGGCAATTACCATGATTTGTAGAGCAGTCCAATAGCCAGGCTAACAGCTTTCTGTCTGCATCCAAAGTTGTTTTTCAAACAGCTGTCTCTGTGTGACTCCCTGCCACCCGTTGAGTCAATCCCACTGAGGGTTCCTGCCCTGAGGAGACTGTGACGCATGTTTATGATCATGTCTAATCTGTTGAGTCATCAGCTTAGCTGGTAGTTATGGGAGGGAGGGAGAGAGACAGAGAGCGAGAAGGAGGGAGAGGGAGAGAGAGAGTGATATGTCTGAGGGGGAGAGAGAGGGAGGCAGAGAGAGGGGGAGAGAGATATGTCTGAGAGGGAGAGAGAGGGAGGCAGAGAGAGGGGAGAGAGATATGTCTGATGAGGGGGAGAGAGTGGGAGGCAGAGAGAGGGGGAGAGATATGTCTGAGGGGGAGAGAGTGGGAGGCAGAGAGAGGGGGAGAGATATGTCTGAGGGGGACCGAGGGATGCAGAGAGAGAGGGGGAGAGAGATATGTCTGAGGGGGACCGAGGGATGCAGAGAGAGGGGGAGAGAGATATGTCTGAGGGGGACCGAGGGATGCAGAGAGAGGGGGAGAGAGATATGTCTGAGAGGGGGGCAGAGAGAGGGGGAGAGAGATATGTCTGATGAGGGGGAGAGAGTGGGAGGGGGAGAGAGATATGTCTGAGGGGGACCGAGGGATGCAGAGAGAGAGGGAGACCTAGTCAGGGTTAGTCAGGTCTAGTCTGGTCTACTCTGTTAGTCAGGTCTAGTCTGGTCTACTCTGTTAGTCAGGTCTAGTCTGGTCTACTCTGTTAGTCAGGTCTAGTCTGGTCTACTCTGTTAGTCAGGTCTGGTCTGCTCTGTTAGTCAGGTCTAGTCTGGTCTACTCTGTTACTCAGGTCTAGTTTGGTCTACTCTGTTAATCAGGTCTAGTCTGGTCTACTCTGTTAGTCAGGTCTAGTCTGGTCTATTCTGTTAGTCAGGTCTAGTCTGGTCTAGTCTGTTAGTCAGGTCTAATCTGGTCTACTCTGTTAGTCAGGTCTAGTTTGGTCTACTCTGTTAATCAGGTCTAGTCTGGTCTACTCTGTTAGTCAGGTCTAGTCTGGTCTAGTCTGTTAGTCAGGTCTAGTCTGGTCTACTCTGTTAGTCAGGTCTAGTCTGGTCTACTCTGTTAGTCAGGTCTAGTCTGGTCTACTCTGTTAGTCAGGTCTAGTCTGGTCTACTCTGTTAGTCAGGTCTAGTCTGGTCTACTCTGTTAGTCAGGTCTAGTCTGGTCTACTCTGTTAGTCAGGTCTAGTCTGGTCTAGTCTGTTAGTCAGGTCTAGTCTGGTCTGCTCTGTTAGTCAGCCTGCTAGCTTAGTGGAGTCTGCCACTAGCACAGTTAGTGTAGTCAGCTCAGCTATCCCCATTGAGACCAAGTCTGTGCCTTGATCTAGGTTGGGTCAAAACTAAACATGCGGTGTTCGCTTTAGGAATTAAATTCAATTCAAGGGGCTTTATTTGCATGGGAAACATATGTTAACATTGCCAAAGCAAGTTAAGTAGATAATATACAAAATAGCAATCTCACTGAAATGAAGACCTCCTCCATTCCTGTCATTATTTAAAGAGATTGTGATAATATCTCACATCTCAAAATATACCTACTTAATGTTAGATCCCTCATTGCCAAGGTAGTCATAATTAATTAACTAATAATTAATTAATCACTGATAATCACTGATGGCCTGACTGAAACATGGCTCAAGTCTGATGAATTTACTATGTTAAATGAGGCCTCTCCTCCTGGTTACACCAGTGACCATATCCCCACGCACATCCCGCAAATGTGGAGGTGTTGCTAACATTCACGACAGCAAAAATGACAGGGTTTTCGTCTTTTGAGCTTCTGGTCATGACATCTATGCAGCCTACTCAATCACTTTTTATAGCGACCGTTTACAGGCCTCCTGGGCCATATACAGCATTCCTCACTGAGTTCCCTGAATTCCTATCGGCCCTCGTAGTCATGGTAGATAATATTCACATTTTTGGTGACTGCAATATTCGCATGGACAATTCCACAGACGCACTCCAAAAGGCTTTTTTGGAGCCACCATCGACTCAGTGGGTTTTGTCCAACATGTCTCCGGACCTACACATTGCCACAGTCATACCCTGGATCTAGTTTGATCCCGTGAAATAAATATAGTGCATTTAAATGTTTTTGCTCATTATCCTGGACTATCGGACCACCATCTTATTACATTTGCAATTGCAACAAATAATCTGCTCAGACCCCAACCAAGAATGATCAAAAGCCATGCTATAAATGATTGGGCAATCCTCAAGATTCCCTTCCAGACTACCTCCACCTACCCAAGGATGTTGGAGTACAAAAATCTATTAACCACCTGACCGAGGATCTAAACTTAACCTTGCGGAATACCCTAGATTCAGTTGCACCTCAACATTGTTTTTCATTTGTATATTTTAAATGTAACCTTTATTTAACTAGGCAAATCAGTGAAGAACAAATTCTAAAAACAAAAAACATTTGCCACAAGAAATGAGTTCCCTGGTATACAGAAAATACACGAGCTCTGGAAGCTTCCAGAAAATTGGAACGGAAATGGCGCTGCAACAAACTGGAAGTCTTCCGATTAGCTTAGAAAGACAGTACCGTGCCGTATCGAAGAGCCCTCACTGCTGCTCGATCAGGATACTTTTCCAACTTAATTGAGAAAAATAAGAACAATTCCAAATTTGTGATGAATTCATAAACTTCTTCGATGAAAAGATCATGATCATTAGAAAGCAAATTACAGACTCCTCTTTGAATATGCGTATTTCTCAAAAACTCACTTGTCCTGAGTCTGCACAGAACTGCCAGGACCAAGGATCAATGGAGACACTCAAGTTTTTGAATCCTGTATCTCTCAACACGTTCACAAAAATAGTAATGGCCTCTAAACCTTTCAGCAGCCTACTGGATACTATTCCAACTAAACTCACTTGAAAGAGCTACTTCCTAAACTTGGTCCTCTTATGTTGAACATAATAAACGGCTCTCTATCCACCGGATGTGAACCAAACTCACTAAAAGTGGTGGTAATAAAGCCTCTCATGAAAAAGCCAAAAAATGTTCAAAAATCTATCGGCCTATATCGAATCTCCCATTAACTCTCAGAAATTGTAGAAAAGGCTGTTGCACAGAAACTCACTGCCTTCCTGAAGACAAAGAATGTATATGAAATGCTTCAGCCTGGTTTTAGACCCCATCATAGCACTGAGACTGCACTCCTGAAGGTGGTAAATGACCTTTAATTGCGTCTGTCCTCGTGCTCCTAGACCTTAGTGCTGCAGTTGACACCATCAATCACCACGTTCTTTGGAGAGATAGGAAACCCTAATTGGTCTACACTGACAGGTGGAAAAAAGTACTCAATTGTCATACTTGAGTAAAAGTAAAAATTACTCAAGTAATGACTCAAGTAGAATATATAGTGGAGTCACTCAAGAAAATGACTCCACTATATATTCTACCTCTTGGTGATGTCATTCGGAAACACAATGTCAACTTTCACTGCTATGCGGAGGACACACAGCTGTACATTTCAATAAAACATGGCGAAGCCCCAAAATTGGCAACCCCGAAAGCATGTGTTTCAGACATAAGGAAGTGGATGGTGGCAAATGTTTAAGTTTTAAACTCAGATGAAACAAAGATGCTAGTTCTAGGTCCCAAGAAACAAAGAGATCTGCTGTTTGATCTGACAATTAATCTTGATGGTTGTCCACTCATCTCAAATAAAACTGTGAAGGACATCTTTTGACAAACATATCAACAACATTTTAAGGGCAGCTTTTTTTTCATCTTTGTAACATTGCAAAAATCTGAAGCTTTTTGTCAAATGATGATGCAGAAAAGCTAATCTATGCTTTTGTCACTTTTCGATTAGACTACTGCAATGGTCTACTCTCCGGCTACCCGGATAAAACATTCATTTAGTGCTAAATACAACTGCTAGAACCTTGACTAGAACCAAACCATTCGGATGATCGCTCAAAACAATTTTAGTACGTCGGAGCTCGTTTTTTTCCGCAGTTGTCTTGAACAACCTGAAGTCAGAAGTCTGAGATTTCAGTTCCCAGTTGTTTTGAACAACCTGAAGTCAGAAGTCTGAGATTTCAGAGTTCCCAGCTGTTTTGAACAACCTGAAGTCAGAAGTCTGAGATTTCAGAGTTCCCAGCTGTTTTGAACAACCTGAAGTCAGAAGTCTGAGATTTCAGAGTTCCCAGCTGTTTTGAAAGAGGCATCAAACGGCAACGGAAGGCAAGCTTTTCCGACGCACCACTTTGCAATGAGCTGGAGGCCATATGCATTTGGAAAACATATTCTTAATTGTTTGAAACCGGAACATTTTAATACATATTATGAGGCATGTTTTACCTTGCTTCAAATTACCCTGTTAGATCTCCTCTCTTTCAAAATTTCTAACAGATATTTTCATCTCTGTTACATGAAACCGCTCACATGTAGAGAGACTTTTTGACAACAGTGTTTTCTTGCTAATTGCATTATGGAATGCACATTCACGTGTAGCCTACTGCCTTGTGTGCATTACTGTGCTAATAAGGTGAAGAAATAATAGTTGATCAACATTTTAATAACATAAACGTTCTGATCTGTTGCATTAGATTCATTGCTTTTTAACATTTTATTTATGTAGTCTAGGCCTACTGGTTGTATGAATGTGGGATCTATCATCCCACAACTGTCCAGGAGTCTGTTTTGGAATAGGCTATTTCTTTCTTGACAAGCTGACCAATAGAATAGGCAGCCTAAACTTTTCTACTATAGTAGATTGACATAGGTTAGTGTTGCTGAGGAAAAGTAAATGTGGACAGTTATTCTCACATGTTCAATGTGCACATTAGAATTTGGTAAGAAGGAACTGTGGTGGTTCATTTCTGTATTACCAATTGAGGAGAGTTACAAACTTCACACACCAGTCAGTTATACTTAAACTACATCTTTAATAATGAGAGCTTTGCAATAGCAATGACTTTCAACGATTCGCCATTTCTAATGAACCGTTGAGAGTGACAACACAATGGCTACTGAGATCTTTAATAGCAAAGATCCACCCCCCTAGTCAACATGACAAACCACAGATATTAGGAACAGTTCACAAAGGAAGACTTTATAAATGAGAGAGGAGTATCCCATAGCCAGATAGCATTCGCTATAAATTATCGCTCAGTTTGGTCCCTAAGACGAGGTTCTAATCTCGTTCCTGGTACTTCATAGTACAAAAACACAAACTCATCCAATGGCATAACTCAATTGTCAACTCTAGATACTCCCATCTCAAGTAAACCCCTTCTTGACCCCACTCATGGACAAGCTCACTGAGGGGAGTGAGCCTCTAGGTCATACACTATCCCAGGATAAGTGCAACATCAGAGAGGACGTACAATGGTTCCAGACACTGCCATACACCCTCCCCAATGCCAAAGGAGGGAGTGACTTGCGCACAGACATTGTGGAGACAGCTAATTGGTTCCCCATTAATCACGCCATCCCTTCACATGGTTTAGAATAGGTAAAGACACATTCACATATGAAGACAATGTTGTATCCTGTCCTCTTCCCTTTCTGATATTCTGCATAGCACCAGGGACATGTGAAAGACAAGCCTGACCTCTCCCCTCTCTGGGCCCCAAGTGACTGAGCCCCAGCTGAAGGAAGAAGTGCAACTGCCAACACCAGAGTCCAAAGGGATACATTCTAATAACAAGTATATCACATAAGCATATTATGCAGATAAGACATCTTAATTATCTATGTTACCCAACTAATTCTGATTCATCCGCCACAGAACACACATCATTGCGTCCTTGACTTGCATGTTCTGTTAATATGAATTACCATATTATAAATGTGGTTTGTCATTCTGAAAACTGTGGGTGGACACCCTAATCAGGTTACACACCCAATGGATATGTCAAAGACTCCAGCCACAAATTACCTTGAACCTTCTTGGATGGTCACTTCTAATGTAACTCTATGGCAGCCCCCAAGGAGCTAGAACTTTCTTGATCTACCCTTAGACTTGGCGGTGACGTAGTGTCCCCATGAGTGACAGAACACTGAGCCAATAACAGCGCAACGCTCTGTATTTTCTGCTGGCTTGCCCCACCACCACAGAGCTTGTAACGCTCGTCAATGTAAGGGAGAGTGGACCAAAGCGCAGCGTGGTAAGTGTTCATGATTTTATTGAAAGAAACACTCGGACAAAGTCACAAAACGAAAGCGAACAGTTCTGTCAGATAAACAGAGACTAAACAGAAAATAACTACCCACAAACACAGGTGGGAAAAAGGCTGCCTAAGTATGATACCCAATCAGAGACAACGATAGACAGCTGCCTCTGATTGGGAACCACACTCGGCCAAAAACAAAGAAATAGAAAACATAGAATGCCCACTCCAAATCACACCCTGACCTAACCAAGTAGAGAAATTAAATGTCTCTCTAAGGTCAGGACGTGACAGAGCTAGGCTGAAACCTCTGCATTTTGGAACTGCCTTACTCAAGAAAACAAAAAAGAGACCATGTTTTTATGCAGCTTTATTAACTCAATGATATATATTTTTGTTTTACATTGTTTGCAAACAGACATGTGACACGTATTAATGCCAAAATAATATGCAAAGCAAATATTTGCAATTATTTTGGGGTGAAAAAAATGTGGGGTTAAAAAAAAACATGCCCTGAATGATGGGTCGCCACTGATGGCAGTCAAATTCCATGTGGCCGTTTAATCAGGGTAGTTAGGCTTCTCCAGGCTGATGGTTATTAGTAGCCTATCAAACTGCCTAACTGTCTGGTACTCAAGCACTCTATTGTCACTCTAATTACTCTGACATCAATGCAAATGTCAGAGAAAATCTAATCCTGAAAAACACTTCATGAGACCCCATGAGCTCATGTTGCGCAAAATGTATATTGGCGATGCAATTGTATGATGAACAGAGTTTTGATGGCCTCTATTAAAAAGAGGAGCCCATCAGCTTTCTATAGGCTAGGCCACATGTATTTATTTCTCAACTTTCCTAATATTAAGCGCATTGCTTATTTTTTTACAACAGGACCTATTATTTAGCGTCTGTAATTAAATTAAATCAAGAATAGTCTGACGGGTGACAAGATTAGCCTATCAAATGATATATTATCGCTTGTGAATGATATATTACCACTTGTGAATGATATATTATCACTTGTGAATGATATATTATCACTTGTGAATGATATATTATCACTTGTGAATGATATATTATCACTTGTGAATGATACCCAGTTTGTGTGCGACTTTTTAAATCACGTAGCCAATCACAGAGGCCTATATGTTTTGATAAGGTTTGTATCACAACTAAAGTAGCCTAATAACTTCTTTAAATGAAGCACATTAATCTGCTTTACAAGGGGTGTAAGAGCCTAACTGTTATACATAAGCAGCACGTGAGTTTCGTGTTTGGGGGAAGATCATTTTCACCATAAAAATGCACCTTTATAATGATAGCATTATGTGCATATTTGCATTTGCGGTCACTTTTAAGAATGGTGTTTTCAGCTAACTGATTGCATTTTGGAACATTCGCTCTTATACAGCCTAAGTTGTGTGCGTGTTGCTGCGCTTATAATGTGAAGAAATAGCCTAATAATTTATCTACATTTTAAGCTAAATTTTCTGATCTGATAAGTCAGCCTCATTGCTTTTAAACACTTTTTAATGCTAGGGGTTGTATTAATTTGAGATCTATCGCATCCCACAACTGTCCCAGACTATGTTTGCACAGAATAGAATAGGTTGACTTTTGTACTATAGGGGATAGTAGATTGACATAGGCTAGTGCTTTTGCCGTTCGTTAGGCCTACTCGTCTTGTTGGCTGACGAAAAGCAAAATGTAGAACGTTCTTCAAACATCTTCAATATGTGCCTCAATTCGTCAAGGAACCGCGCGCAGTTGCATCCCCAATGGGTCCCGTGTAGCTCAGTTGGTAGAGCATGGAGCTGCCAACACCAGGGTTGTGGGTTTGATGGGGGGGACCAGTACAAATGTGTGTGTGCTCATTACTGTAAGTCGCTCTGGATAAGTGTGTCTGTAAACGTAAAAATATCTATCTTCACTTGTGAGAAGGACCTGATCATGTGACAGGCATTGGCCATGTGAGTGAGAGGTGGTTTGGAGATTGAGGTACTCAGGGAGAAGGGAATTATAAATATTATATTCAGCCTAAGGGCTCAACGACCTCTGGCTGCAAAAGGCATTTCTTTAGGGGGCATTATGACCACACAAAGGGGATACTGCCAGGAAATGTGAGGCATTATCAAGTGCTTGTCAAATTGTGAATGAGAGACTGAGGAAGTGTGTACAGCCTGTGCAACAAAAAAAAACAAAGCAGAGCTTGTGCCTTTCATGCAACTTTTTTCAAATCATCAATAGTCTCATCATGCATCCTTAGAACTCCACCATCCCAGACACCCTAGACCCACTCCAATTTGCATACCGCCCCAACAGATCCATAGATGACGCATTCTCAATTGCTCTCCACACTGCCCTCACCTACCTAGATAAGAGGAACACCTAAGTGAGAATGCTGTTCATTGATTACAGCTCAGCGTTCAACACCATTGTCCAAACCAAGCTCGTCACCACGCTTAGGACTCTCAACACGGGGGCGCCATCAGGGGTGCGCTCTTAGTCCCCTCCTGTACTCCATGTCCACCCATGACTGCGTGGTCACGCACAACTCCAACATTATCATCAAGTTTGCTGGCGACACGACGGTGGTAGGCCTGATCACCAGCGATAATGAGTCAGCCTACAGGGAGGAGTTCCATGACCTGGCAGTGTGGTGCCAGAATAACAACCTCTCAACGTCAACGTCTGTAAGACTAAGTCGCTGATCGTGGACTACATCAACGGGGCCACAGTGGAGCAGGTCAAGAGCTTCAAGTTCCTCGGTGTCCAAATCACTAAAGTTTTAAAAGTGGTCCAAACACAAGTGCACTGTCGTGAAGAAGGCAAGACAGCGCCTCTTCCCCCTCAGGAGGTTGAACAAGTTTGTTATGGACCCTCAAATCCTCAAACAGTTATACAGCTGTACCATTGAGAGCATTTTGACTGGCTGCATCACTGCCTGGTATGGCAATAGCACGACAGTTGACACCCACTCTCACATTCTCACAGGGCCCCACACTCACAGGGCCCTACACACGCTCACATTCTCACAGGGCCCCACACTCACAGGGCCCTACACACGCTCACATTCTCACAGGGCCCCACACTCACAGGGCCCCACACTCACAGGGCCCTACACTCTCACAGGGCCCCACACTCTCACAGGGCCCTACACACTCACAGGGCACTACACTCTCACAGGGTCCTACACACTCACAGGGCCCCACACTCACAGGGCCCTACACACTCTCACATTCTCACAGGGCCCTACATACTCACAGGGCCCTACACACTCACAGGGCCCTACACACTCTCACATTCTCACAGGGCCCCACACTCACAGGGCCCTACACACTCTCACAGGGCCCTACACACACTCTCACATTCTCACAGGGCCCCACACTCACAGGGCCCCACACTCACAGAGACCTACACACTCATAGGGCTCTACACACTCACAGGGCCCCACACTCTCACAGGGCCCCACATTCTCACAGAGCCCTACACACTCACAGGTCCCTACACACTCACAGGCCCCCACACTCTCACAGAGCCCTACACACTCACAGGTCCCTACACACTCACAGGGCCCTACACACACGCTCACATTCTCACAGGGCCCCAAACTCACAGGGCCCTACACACTCTCACAGGGCCCTACACTCACAGGGCCCTACACTCACAGGGCCCTACACTCACAGGGCCCTACTCTCACAGGGCCCTACACTCTCACAGGGCTCTACACACTCACAGGGCCCCACACTCACAGAGACCTATACACTCACAGGGCCCTACACACACTCTCACATTCTCACAGGGCTCTACACACTCACATGGCCCTACACTCTCACAGGGCCCCACAGTCTCACAGGGCCCCACACTCTCACAGGGCCCCACACTCTCACAGAGCCCTACACACACTCTCACATTCTCACAGGGCTCTACACACTCACATGGCCCTACACTCTCACAGGGCCCCACACTCTCACAGGGCCCCACACTCTCACAGGGCCCCACACTCTCACAGAGCCCTACACACTCACAGGGCCCTACACTCACAGGGCCCTACTCTCACAGGGCCCTACACTCTCACAGGGCCCCACACTCTCACAGGTCCCCACACTCTCACAGGGCCCTACACACACGCTCACATTCTCACAGGGCCCCACACTCACAGGGCCCTACACACTCTCACAGGGCCCTACACTCACAGGGCCCTACACTCACAGGGCCCTACACTCACAGGGCCCTACTCTCACAGGGCCCTACACTCTCACAGGGCTCTACACACTCACACGGCCCCACACTCTCACAGGTCCCCACACTCTCACAGGGCCCTACACACACGCTCACATTCTCACAGGGCCCCACACTCACAGGGCCCTACACACTCTCACAGGGCCCTACACTCACAGGGCCCTACACTCACAGGGCCCTACTCTCACAGGGCCCTACACTCTCACAGGGCTCTACACACTCACAGGGCCCCACACTCACAGAGACCTACACACTCACAGGGCCCTACACACTCTCACATTCTCACAGGGCCCTACACTCTCACAGGGCTCTACACACTCACAGGGCCCCACACTCACAGAGACCTACACACTCACAGGGCCCTACACACACTCTCACATTCTCACAGGGCTCTACACACTCACATGGCCCTACACTCTCACAGGGCCCCACAGTCTCACAGGCCCCACACTCTCACAGGGCCCCACACTCTCACAGAGCCCTACACACACTCTCACATTCTCACAGGGCTCTACACACTCACATGGCCCTACACTCTCACAGGGCCCCACACTCTCACAGGGCCCCACACTCTCACAGGGCCCCACACTCTCACAGAGCCCTACACACTCTCAGGGCCCTACACTCACAGGGCCCTACTCTCACAGGGCCCCACACTCTCACAGGGCCCCACACTCTCACAGGGCCCTACACTCTCACAGGGCTCTACACACTCACAGGGCCCCACACTCACAGAGACCTACACACTCACAGGGCCCTACACACACTCTCACACTCTCACAGGGCCCCACACTCTCACAGGGCCCCACACTCTCACAGGGCCCCACACTCACAGGGCCCTACACACTCTCACAGGGCCCTACACTCACAGGGCCCTACACTCACAGGGCCCTACACTCACAGGGCCCTACTCTCACAGGGCCCTACACTCTCACAGGGCTCTACACACTCACAGGGCCCTACACACTCTCACATTCTCACAGGGCCCTACACTCTCACAGGGCTCTACACACTCACAGGGCCCCACACTCACAGAGACCTACACACTCACAGGGCCCTACACACACTCTCACATTCTCACAGGGCTCTACACACTCACATGGCCCTACACTCTCACAGGGCCCCACAGTCTCACAGGCCCCACACTCTCACAGGGCCCCACACTCTCACAGAGCCCTACACACACTCTCACATTCTCACAGGGCTCTACACACTCGCATGGCCCTACACTCTCACAGGGCCCCACACTCTCACAGGGCCCTACACACGCTCACATTCTCACAGGGCCCCACACTCACAGGGCCCCACACTCACAGGGCCCTACACTCTCACAGGGCCCCACACTCTCACAGGGTCCTACACACTCACAGGGCCCCACACTCACAGGGCCCTACACACTCTCACATTCTCACAGGGCCCTACATACTCACAGGGCCCTACACACTCACAGGGCCCTACACACTCTCACATTCTCACAGGGCTCTACACACTCACAGGGCCCCACACTCACAGAGACCTACACACTCACAGGGCCCCCTACACACTCACAGGGCCTTACACACTCTCACATTCTCACAGGGATCTACACACTGACATGGCACTACACTCTCACAGGGCCCCACACTCTCACAGGCCCCACACGCTTACTTTGCCCCACACTATCATACACTCACAGGGCCCCACACTCTCACACACTCACAGGGCCCTACACATTAACACAGGGCCTTACTTACACACACGGTCACAGCGCCCTATACTCTCACAAGGCCCTACACTCTCACAGGGCCCTACACTCTCACATAGCCCCACACTCTCACAGGGCCCTACACACACGCTCACATTCTCACAGGGCCCCACACTCACAGGGCCCTACACACTCTCACAGGGCCCTACACTCACAGGGCCCTACACTCACAGGGCCCTACACTCACAGGGCCCTACTCTCACAGGGCCCTACACTCTCACAAGGCTCTACACACTCACAGGGCCCCACACTCACAGAGACCTACACACTCACAGGGCCCTACACACTCTCACATTCTCACAGGGCCCTACACTCTCACAGGGCTCTACACACTCACAGGGCCCCACACTCACAGAGACCTACACACTCACAGGGCCCTACACACACTCTCACATTCTCACAGGGCTCTACACACTCACATGGCCCTACACTCTCACAGGGCCCCACAGTCTCACAGGGCCCCACACTCTCACAGGGCCCCACACTCTCACAGAGCCCTACACACACTCTCACATTCTCACAGGGCTCTACACACTCACATGGCCCTACACTCTCACAGGGCCCCACACTCTCACAGGGCCCCACACTCTCACAGGGCCCCACACTCTCACAGAGCCCTACACACTCACAGGGCCCTACACTCACAGGGCCCTACTCTCACAGGGCCCTACACTCGCACAGGGCCCCACACTCTCACAGGTCCCCACACTCTCACAGGGCCCTACACTCTCACAGGGCCCTACACTCTCACAGGGCCCTACACACTCACAGGGCCCCACACTCACAGGGCCCTACACACTCACATTCTCACAGGGCCCTACACTCTCACAGGACCCTACACAATCAGAGGGCACCACAATCACAGGGCCCCACACTCACAGGGCCCTACCCACTCTCACATTCTCACAGGGCCCCACACTCACAGGGCCCTACACACGCTCACATTCTCACAGGGCCCCACACTCACAGGGCCCTACACACGCTCACATTCTCACAGGGCCCCACACTCACAGGGCCCCACACTCACAGGGCCCTACACTCTCACAGGGCCCCACACTCTCACAGGGTCCTACACACTCACAGGGCCCCACACTCACAGGGCCCTACACACTCTCACATTCTCACAGGGCCCTACATACTCACAGGGCCCTACACACTCACAGGGCCCTACACACTCTCACATTCTCACAGGGCCCTACATACTCACAGGGTCCTACACACTCACAGGGCCCCACACTCACAGGGCCTTACACACTCTCACATTCTCACAGGGCCCTACATACTCACAGGGCCCTACACACTCACAGGGCCCTACACACTCTCACAGGACCCTACACACTCACAGGGCCCTACACACACTCTCACATTCTCACAGGGCTCTACACACTCACAGGGCTCTACACACTCACAGGGCCCCACACTCACAGAGACCTACACACTCACAGGGCCCTACACACACTCTCACATTCTCACAGGGCTCTACACACTCACATGGCCCTACACTCTCACAGGGCCCCACAGTCTCACAGGGCCCCACACTCTCACAGGGCCCAACACTCTCACAGAGCCCTACACACACTCTCACATTCTCACAGGGCTCTACACACTCACATGGCCCTACACTCTCACAGGGCCCCACACTCTCACAGGGCCCCACACTCTCACAGGGCCCCACACTCTCACAGAGCCCTACACACTCACAGGGCCCTACACTCACAGGGCCCTACTCTCACATGGCCCTACACTCTCACAGGGCCCCACACTCTCACAGGTCCCCACACTCTCACAGGGCCCTACACTCTCACAGGGCCCTACACTCTCACAGGGCCCTACACACTCACAGGGCCCCACACTCACAGGGCCCTACACACTCACATTCTCACAGGGCCCTACACTCTCACAGGACCCTACACAATCAGAGGGCACCACACTCACAGGGCCCCACACTCACAGGGCCCTACCCACTCTCACATTCTCACAGGGCCCCACACTCACAGGGCCCTACACACGCTCACATTCTCACAGGGCCCCACACTCACAGGGCCCTACACACGCTCACATTCTCACAGGGCCCCACACTCACAGGGCCCCACACTCACAGGGCCCTACACTCTCACAGGGCCCCACACTCTCACAGGGTCCTACACACTCACAGGGCCCCACACTCACAGGGCCCTACACACTCTCACATTCTCACAGGGCCCTACATACTCACAGGGCCCTACACACTCACAGGGCCCTACACACTCTCACATTCTCACAGGGCCCTACATACTCACAGGGTCCTACACACTCACAGGGCCCCACACTCACAGGGCCTTACACACTCTCACATTCTCACAGGGCCCTACATACTCACAGGGCCCTACACACTCACAGGGCCCTACACACTCTCACAGGACCCTACACACTCACAGGACCCTACACACACTCTCACATTCTCACAGGGCTCTACACACTCACAGGGCCCCACACTCACAGAGACCTACACACTCATAGGGCTCTACACACTCACAGGGCCCCACACTCTCACAGGGCCCCACACTCTCACAGAGCCCTACACACTCACAGGGCTCTACACACACGCTCACATTCTCACAGGGCCCTACACTCACAGGGCCCTACACACTCTCACAGGGCCCTACACTCACAGGGCCCTACACTCACAGGGCCCTACACTCACAGGGCCCTACTCTCACAGGGCCCTACACTCTCACAGGGCTCTACACACTCACAGGGCCCCACACTCACAGAGACCTACACACTCACAGGGCCCTACACACTCTCACATTCTCACAGGGCCCTACACTCTCACAGGGCTCTACACACTCACAGGGCCCTACACACACTCTCACATTCTCACAGGGCTCTACACACTCACATGGCCCTACACTCTCACAAGGCCCCACAGTCTCACAGGGCCCCACACTCTCACAGAGCCCTACACACACTCTCACATTCTCACAGGGCTCTACACACTCACATGGCCCTACACTCTCACAGGGCCCCACACTCTCACAGGGCCCCACACTCTCACAGGGCCCCACACTCTCACAGGGCCCCACACTCTCACAGGGCCCTACACTCACAGGGCCCTACACTCTCACAGGGCCCTACACACTCACAGGGCCCCACACTCACAGGGCCCTACACACTCACATTCTCACAGGGCCCTACACTCTCACAGGACCCTACACAATCAGAGGGCAACACACTCACAGGGCCCCACACTCACAGGGCCCTACACACTCTCACATTCTCACAGGGCTCTACACACTCACATGGCCCTACACTCTCACAGGGCCCCACACTCTCACAGGGCCCCACACTCTCACAGAGCCCTACACACTCACAGGTCCCTCCCTACACACTCACAGGGCCCCACACTCACAGGGCCCTACAGACTCTCACAGGACCCTACACACTCACAGGGCCCTACACACACTCTCACATTCTCACAGGGCTCTACACACTCACAGGGCCCCACACTCACAGAGACCTACACACTCACAGGGCCCCCTACACACTCACAGGGCCTTACACACTCTCACATTCTCACAGGGATCTACACACTGACATGGCACTACACTCTCACAGGGCCCCACACTCTCACAGGCCCCACACGCTTACTTTGCCCCACACTATCATACACTCACAGGGCCCCACACTCTCACACACTCACAGGGCCCTACACATTAACACAGGGCCTTACTTACACACACGGTCACAGCTCCCTATACTCTCACAAGGCCCTACACTCTCACAGGGCCCTACACTCTCACATAGCCCCACACTCTCACAGGGCCCCACATTCTCACAGGGCCCCACATTCTCACAGGGCCCTACACTCTCACAGCGCCCTACACTCTCACAGAGCCAATATATCCAGTATCCCTGTCCCCTTACCCCTATACATATCTACCTCCCTGTTCCCTTACCCCTATACATATCTACCTCCATCACTCCAGTATCCCTGTCCCCTTACCCTATACATATCTACCTCCCTGTCCCCTTACCCCTATACATATCTACCTCCATCACTCCAGTATCCCTGTCCCCTTACCCCTATACATATCTACCTCCCTGTTCCCTTACCCCTATACATATCTACCTCCCTGTCCCCTTATCCCTATACATACAGTGCCTTGCGAAAGTATTCGGCCCCCTTGAACTTTGCGACCTTTTGCCACATTTCAGGCTTCAAACATAAAGATAGAAAACTGTATAAAGCTCAGTGAGGTTGGATGGAGAGCATTTGTGAACAGCAGTTTTCACTTCTTTCCACAGATTCTCGATTGGATTCGGGTCTGGACTTTGACTTGGCCATTCTAACACCTGGATACGTTTATTTTTGAACCATTCCATTGTAGATTTTGCTTTATGTTTTGGATCATTGTCTTGTTGGAAGACAAATCTCCGTCCCAGTCTCAGGTCTTTTGCAGACTCCATCGGGTTTTCTTCCAGATTGGTCCTGTATTTGGCTCCATCCATCTTCCCATCAAGTTTAACCATCTTCCATGTCCCTGCTGAAGAAAAGCAGGCCCAAACCATGATGCTGCCACCACCATGTTTGACAGTGGGGATGGTGTGTTCAGCTGTGTTGCTTTTACGCCAAACATAACGTTTTCCATTGTTGCCAAAAATTTCAATTTTGGTTTCATCTGACCAGAGCACCTTCTTCCACATGTTTGGTGTGTCTCCCAGGTGGCTTGTGGCAAACTTTAAACGACACTTTTTATGGATCTTTAAGAAATGGCTTTCTTGCCACTCTTCCATAAAGGCCAGATTTGTGCAATATACGACTGATTGTTGACCTATGGACAGAGTCTCCCACCTCAGCTGTAGATCTCTGCAGTTCATCCAGAGTGATCATGGGCCTCTTGGCTGCATCTCTGATCAGTCTTCTCCTTGTATGAGCTGAAAGTTTAGAGGGACGGCCAGGTCTTGGTAGATTTGCAGTGGTCTGATACTCCTTCCATTTCAATATTATCGCTTGCACAGTGCTCCTTGGGATGTTTAAAGCTTGGGAAATCTTTTTGTATCCAAATCCGGCTCTAAACTTCTTCACAACAGTATCTCGGACCTGCCTGGTGTGTTCCTTGTTCTTCTTGATGCTCTCTTCGCTTTTAACGGACCTCTGAGACTATCACAGTGCAGGTGCATTTATACGGAGACTTGATTACACACAGGTGGATTGTATTTATCATCATTAGTCATTTAGGTCAACATTGGATCATTCAGAGATCCTCACTGAACTTCTGGAGAGAGTTTGCTGCACTGAAAGTAAAGGGGCTGAATAATTTTGCACGCCCAATTTTTCAGTTTTTGATTTGTTAAAAAAGTTTGAAATATCCAATAAATGTCGTTCCACTTCATGATTGTGTCCCACTTGTTGTTGATTCTTCACAAAAGAATACAGTTTTATATCTTTATGTTTGAAGCCTGAAATGTGGCAAAAGGTCGCAAAGTTCAAGGGGGCCGAATACTTTCGCAAGGCACTTTATCTACCTCCCTGTCCCCTTACCCCTATACATATCTAGCTCCCTGTTCCCTTACCCTTATACATATCTACCTCCATCACTCCTGTATCCCTGTTCCCTTACCCCTATACATATCTACCTCCATCACTCCAGTATCCCTGTTCCCTTACCCCTATACATATCTAGCTCCCTGTTCCCTTACCCCTATACATATCTACCTCCATCACTCCAGTATCCCTGTTCCCGTACCCCTATACATATCTACCTCCATCATTCCTGTATCTCTGTTCCCTAACCCCTATACATATCTACCTCCCTGTTCCCTAACCCCTATACATATCTACCTCCCTGTTCCCTTACCCCTATACATATCTACCTCCCTGTTCCCTAACCCCTATACATATCTACCTCCCTGTTCCCTAACCCCTATACATATCTACCTCCCTGTTCCCTTACCCCTACACATGTCTACCTCCATCACTCCAGTATCCCTGTCCCCGTACCCCTATACATATCTACCTCCATCACTCCAGTATCCCTGTTCCCTTACCCCTATACATATCTACCTCCCTGTCCCCTTACCCCTATACATATCTACCTCCATCACTCCAGTATCCCTGTTCCTTTACCCCTATACATATCTACCTCCCTGTTCCCTTACCCCTACACATGTCTACCTCCATCACTCCAGTATCCCTGTCCCCGTACCCCTATAAATATCTACCTCCATCACTCCAGTATCCCTGTTCCCTTACCCCTATACATATCTACCTCCCTGTTCCCTTACCCCTACACATGTCTACCTCCATCACTCCAGTATCCCTGTCCCCGTACCCCTATACATATCTACCTCCATCACTCCAGTATCCCTGTCCCCTTACCCCTATACATATCTACCTCCCTGTCCCCTAACCCCTATACATATCTACCTCCATCACTCCAGTATCCCTGTTCCTTTACTCCTATACATATCTACCTCCCTGTTCCCTTACCCCTACACATGTCTACCTCCATCACTCCAGTATCCCTGTCCCCGTACCCCTATACATATCTACCTCCATCACTCCAGTATCCCTGTTCCCTTACCCCTATACATATCTACCTCCCTGTCCCCTTACCCCTATACATATCTACCTCCCTGTCCCCTAACCCCTATACATATCTACCTCCCTGTCCCCTAACCCCTATACATATCTACCTCCATCACTCCAGTATCCCTGTCCCCTTACCCCTATACATATCTACCTCCCTGTCCCCTTACCCCTATACATATCTACCTCCATCCCTCCAGTATCCCTGTCCCCTTACCCCTATACATATCTACCTCCATCACTCCTGTATCCCTGTTCCCTAACCCCTATACATATCTACCTCCATCACTCCAGTATCCCTGTCCCCTTACCCCTATACATATCTACCTCCATCACTCCTGTATCCCTGTCCCCTTACCCTATACATATCTACCTCCCTGTCCCCTAACCCCTATACATATCTACCTCCATCACTCCAGTATCCCTGTCCCCTTACCCCTATACATATCTACCTCCCTGTCCCCTAACCCCTATACATATCTACCTCCATCACTCCAGTATCCCTGTCTCCTTCCCCCTATACATATCTACCTCCATCACTCCAGTATCCCTGTTCCTTTAGCCCTATACATATCTACCTCCATCATTCCAGTATCCCTGTTCCCTTACCCCTATACATATCTACCTCCCTGTTCCCTTACCCCTACACATGTCTACCTCCATCACTCCAGTATCCCTGTCCCCGTACCCCTATACATATCTACCTCCATCACTCCAGTATCCCTGTTCCTTTACCCCTACACATGTCTACCTCCATCACTCCAGTATCCCTGTCCCCGTACCCCTATACATATCTACCTCCATCATTCCAGTATCCCTGTTCTCTTACCCCTATACATATCTACCTCCATCATTCCAGTATCCCTGTCCCCTTACCCCTATACATATCTACCTCCCTGTCCCCTAACCCCTATACATATCTACCTCCATTACTCCAGTATCCCTGTTCCCTAACCCCTATACATATCTACCTCCCTGTCCCCTTACCCCTATACATATCTACCTCCCTGTTCCCTTACCCCTATACATATCTACCTCCATCACTCCAGTATCCCTGTCCCCTTACCCCTATACATATCTACCTCCCTGTTCCCTTACCCCTATACATATCTACCTCCCTGTTCCCTAACCCCTATACATATCTACCTCCCTGTTCCTTTACCCCTATACATATCTACCTCCCTCACTCCTGTATCCCTGTTCCCTTACCCCTATACATATCTACCTCCATCACTCCAGTATCCCTGTCCCCTTACCCCTATACATATCTACCTCCATCACTCCTGTATCCCTGTTCCCTTACCCCTATACATATCTACCTCCATCATGCTTGTATCCTTGCACATTGTAAATATGGTATTGAACTGACCCTGTATATAGTATGTTATTGAACTGACCCTGTATATAGTATGGTATTGAACTGACTCTGTTTATAGTAATGCTTACCCCTATACACATCTACCCCTATCACTCCATTATCCCTGCACATTGTAAATATGGTATTGAACTGATCCTGTATATATTATGGTATTGAACTGACCCTGTTAATATCATGGTATTGAACTGGCCCTGTATATAGTATGGCATTGAACAGACCCTGTACATAGTATTGTATTGAACTGACCCTGTATATAGTATGGTATTGAACTGACCCTGTATATAGTATGGTATTGAACTGACCCTGTATATTGTATGGTATATAGTATGGTATTGAACTGACCCTGTATATAGTATGGTATTGAACTGACCCTGTATATAGTATGGTATTGAACTGACCCTGTATATAGTATGGTATTGAACTGACCCTGTATATAGTATGGTATTGAACTGACCCTGTATATAGTATGGTATATAGTATGGTATTGAACTGACCCTGTATATAGTATGGTATTAACTGACCCTGTATATAGTATGGTATTAATTGACCCTGTATATAGTATGGTATTAATTGACCCTGTATATAGTATGGTATTGAACTGACCCTGTATACAGTATGGTATTAATTTGACCCTGTATATAGTATGGTATTGAACTGACCCTGTATACAGTATGGTATTAATTTGACCCTGTATATAGTATGGTATTGAACTGACCCTGTACATAATATGGTATTGAACTGACCCTGTATATAGTATGGTATTAATTGACCCTATATATAGTATGGTATTGAACAGACCCTGTATATAGTATGGTATTGAACAGACCCTGTATATAATATGGTATTGAACTGACCCTGTAGATAGTATGGTATTGACCTGACCCTGTATATAGTATGGTATTGAACAGACCCTGTATATATTATACTTACTTACTTATTGTGTTCTTCATATTTCTTCTTATTTCTCTGATGTGTTTTTTCTAGTATTATATTGTTGGGTTCTGAGTTGGCAAGAAAGGCGTTTCACTGTACTTGTGCATGTGACATTAAAACCTCAAACTTGTTTCAAGCTTATCTTTCTTTAAAATAAAAAGTTATTTCTGTATATTTAGCTAAGTTATTATTTTTAAAGGAGGAAACGTTTGATCTCCCCTGGTGATGTGTATACTGTAACAGGAAGTGTTTAATCTCTGCTGGGGATGTGTATACTGTAACAGGAAATGTTTAATCTCTGCTGGGGATGTGTATACTGTAACAGGAAGTGTTTAATCTCTGCTGGGGATGTGTATACTGTAACAGGAAGTGTTTAATCTCTGCTGGGGATGTATATACTGTAACAGGAAATGTTTGATCTCCCTTGGTGATGTGTATACTGTAACAGGAAGTGTTTAATCTCTGCTGGGGATGTGTATACTGTAACAGGAAGTGTTTAATCTCTGCTGGGGATGTGTATACTGTAACAGGAAGTGTTTAATCTCTGCTGGGGATGTGTATACTGTAACAGGAAGTGTTTAATCTCTGCTGGGGATGTGTATACTGTAACAGGAAGTGTTTAATCTCTGCTGGGGATGTGTATACTGTAACAGGAAGTGTTTAATATCTGCTGGGGATGTGTATACTGTAACAGGAAGTGTTTAGAGAGAAGGTCATCAGATCCTTAATTACTTTTTGAATTAATTTTCTTTTTATTATTGATTTGCTGATTTACTTTTGACCAGAACACATAATTGGTGTTGACTTTTTGATTTGGTTGTTTTTTTCCCCTATCCCTCACAACTTGAGGAAGCCAATACTTTACTGTGATATACCCTGGACCATAATGTTGAAATTAACAGATGGAATTGTCATAGGACTCTGGTCAACAGTAGTGCACTATGTGGGAACTAGTTTGCCATTTGAAACACACAGTCTACAGTGTCTACAGTGCATTCAGAAAGTATTCAGACCCCTTGACTTTTTCCACATTGTGTTACTTTACAGCCTAATTATAAAATTCATAAATCTACACACAATACCCAATAATGACAAAGCAAAAACAGGTTTTTAGAAATGTTTGCAAATTGATAAAAAATACAAAACTGAAATAATACATTTACATAAGTATTCAGAGCCTTGACTTTTTGTTGAAACACCTTTGGCAGCAATTGCAGCCTCAAGTCTTCTTGGGTATGAAGCCACAAGCTTGGCACAACTGTATTTGGAGAGTTTCTCCCATTCTTCTTTGCAGATCCTCTCAAGCTCTGTCAGGTTGGATGGGGAGTGTCGCTGTACAGCTATTTTCAGGTCAAGTCCGGGCTCTGGCTGGGCCACTCAAGGACATTCAGAGATTCTTGTCCCAAAGTCACTCCTGCGTTTTCTTGGCTGTGTGCTTAGGGTCGTTGTCCTGTTGGAAGGTGAACCTTCGCCCCAGTCTGAGGTCCTGAGCACTCTGGAGCAGGTTTTCATCAAGGATCTCTCTTTTCCCTCAATCCTGACTAGTATCCCAGTAACTGCCGCTGAAAAACATCCCCACAGCATGATGCTGCCACCACCAAGCTTCACCGTAGGGATGGTGCCAGGATTCCTCCAGACGTGACACTTGGCATTCAGGCCAAATAGTTCAATCTTGGTTTCATCAGACCAGAGAAGTGTGTTTCTCAGGGTCAGAGTCCTTTAGGTGCCTTTTAGCAAACTCAAAGTGGGCTGTCATGTGGTGAGGAGTGGCTTCCGTCTGGCCACTCTACCGTAAAGGCCTGATTGGTGGAGTGCTGCAGAGATGGTTGTTCTTCTGGAAGGTTCTCCCATATCCACAGAGGAACTTTGGAGCTCTGTCAGTGACCATCGGGTTCTTGGTCACCTTCCTGATCAAGGCCCTTCTCCCCCGATTGCTCAGTTTGGCCAGGCGGCCAGCTCTAGGAAGAGCTTGGTGGTTCCAATCTTCTGCCACTGTGTTCTTGAGGATCTTCCATGCTGCAGACACTTTTTGTCACCCTTCCCCAGAAGGCGCTCTGACGTGCCTTGTCAACTGTGGGACCTTATAGAGACGTGTGTGCCTTTCCAAATCATGTCCAATCAATTGAATTTACCACAGGTGGACTCCAATCAAGTTGTAGAAACATCTCAAGGATGATCAATGGAAACAGGATGCACCTGAGCTCAATTTCAAGTCTCATAGCAAAGGGTTTGAATACTTATTTAAATAAGGTATTTCTGTAAAAAAAAAAAAGAAGTTATAATTAAGGGGTATCGTGTGTAGATAGATGAGATAAAACAATTATTGAATACATTTTAGAATAAGGCTGTAACGAAACAAAATGTGGAAAAAGGGAAGGGGTCTGAATACTTTCCGAATCTACTGTACATACAAAGGTATGTGGAAATCCCTTCAAATTAGTGGATTTGGCCACACCCATTTTTGATAGTGGATTTAAGCCACACCCATTGCTGACAGTTGTATAAAATCGAGCACACAGCCATGCAATCTCCATAGACAAACATTGGCAGTAGAATGACCTTACTGAAGAGCTCAGTGACCTTTAACATGGCACTGTCATAAGATGCCACCTTTCCAACTAGTCAGTTCGTCAAATTTCTGCACTGCTAGAGCTGCCCCTGTCAACTCTAAGTGCTGTTATTGTGAAGTAGAAATGTCCAGGAGCACCAACAGCTCATCCGAGAAGTGGTAGGCCACACAAGCTTACAGAACTGGACCGGTCTGTCCTCGGTCACAACACTCACTACCGAGTTCCAAACTGCCTCTGATAGCAACATCAGCAAAATAACTGTTTGTCGGAAGCTTCATGAAATGGGTTTCCATGGCCGAGCAGCCACACACAAGCCTAAGAACACCATGAGCAATGCCAAGCGTCTGCTGGAATGGTGTAAAGTTCACCACCATTGGACTCTGGAGCAGTAGAAACACGATCCCTGGAGTGATGAATCACGCTTCACCGTCTGGCAGTCCGACGGACGAATCTGGGTTTGGCTGATGCCAAGAGAACGCTACCTGCCCGAATGCATAGTGCCAGCTGTAAAGTTTGGTGGAGGAGGAATAATGGTCTGGGGCTGTTTTTCATGGTTCGGGCTAGGCCCCTTAATTCCACTGAAGATAAATTTTAACACTACATTATACAATGACATTCTAGATGATTCTGTGCTTCCAACTTTGTGGCAACAGTTTGTGACTGCACATACTGCATAAATGCTTTTAAAGCAAGTGACATTGACCCTATGTGTGTGTGTGTGCTTGCCATGGGAGTAAGTCTGGTAAAGTAGGGATTCTGAAGTTACAATGATGGAACTGTCTGATTAAATAGTCATGAGAGAGAAAGAGAGATAGAGATTGAGGAAGCTAGAGACAGAAGGGGGGAGAGAGAGAGAGAAGGCAAGCGCATGTACAAAGGGAGGGGGTGCAGAATTAGGAGATTAACGTAGCTGCAGGATTAGAGAGCAGGTTTTAATGATGGGAATGGAAAAGCAGAGAAAAGAGCTACATTCTCTGCTAACCTCCCTACATCCTTTTCACTCACTACCCCTTCTCTCTCTCCTCCTTCTCTCTCTCTTTCTCCATATTTTTATTGCTTTCCTCTCCCTCCCTCTCCCTCCATTCGCCCTCTTTCTCCCCGTCTCTCTCCTCCGCTCTTTGTCTCTCTTCCCATCCCCCCCACTCTCTCTACATCCCTCTCTCTCCTCTTCCTGTTCACTGATTCTCTCCCCGGTTGATTGTAGCTAGGTCCTCTGGCTACAGCTTGCTCTGCCAAATCAGCGTTACAGCTAAATGACTATATATATTTGTTTAGGGAACATCCGTGTGGCGTGCATCTAGAGCGTGTTTGCAGAAAGCACCGGCTGCCCTGGTTTCTGGTTTCTCTTCAAATGTGGATTAAGGCAGTATCCTCTGTGTTTGTATCTGTGTGCCGGTTCCATTTCACAGATACATGCACGTAAACACATGCACGTAAACACATGCACGTAAACACATGCGCGTAAACACATGCACGTATACACATGCACGTAAACACATGCACGCACACACAAACACTCACTAGCACACACACACACGCACCCTCAAAACACTAACACACACTCACAAAGATGCAGACACACACACACACACACCCTCAAAACACTAACACACACACTCACAAAGATGCAGACACACACACACACACACGCACCCTCAAAACACTAACACACACACTCACAAAGATGCAGACACACACACACACGCACCCTCAAAACACTAACACACACACTCACAAAGATGCAGACACACACACACACACACGCAAGTATATATGCAAGGAAGCATGTGTGTGCACACACGCATAGTTGGAAGTCAACAGGCCCTTGATGAGTACTGGTAATAATGAGGAACATCATAAAGTAGCACCAGAGAGAGTGTGATTAGTGAAACTGGGTTTAGGTCAGAACAGGACGGTTAAATAGACCGGGGAGGAAGAACCAGCCTCATTACGGACTACTGGTGTGATGATCACTCAGTCCTTGTTATGAAACGATGAGTTTGGCAGGAAGAACCACCCTCATTACGGACTACTGGTGTGATGATCACTCAGTCCTTGTTATGAAACGATGAGTTTGGCAGGAAGAACCAGCCTCATTACGGACTACTGGTGTGATGATCACTCAGTCCTTGTTATGAAACGATGAGTTTGGCAGAAAGATTGAACATAAACGGCTTCAAGAAAAAAGCCTGGTCCAACCTGGGCCCGTATTCATAACGCAGAACAGAGTAGGAGTGTTGATCTAGGATCACTTTTGGCAAACAGTGAGGAGAAACAATAATAAAACAATGTACTGTAAAATGGCAACTGTTTTTACTTGCCTAAGGATGCTGATAGACATGGCTGTAGGACGTAGGTACAGTCTGACTACCCAGGCTCATTTGCAACTGTGCAAAAAATCTAGGGTTATGCCATATTTCTTTCTATTAGGCTAGATATTGTTGTAAATGTGATCTTTGTGCCAGAGCACATGTTCAGCTTCTACCATAATGTTGATGTAATGCTGGCATGGTTCAACTGTTGTTTAAACTGTACAATAGAGCATAATTTATTTGTTTTTTTACCAAAAAAATACCTTGTGGTGCCTCTGCTTCTTCCTGGAGTGGATTCTAGACACAGAAACAGCATTCCTTTGCCTACGTGTGTCATTGGACCAGAACTGTATCCCGGTAGAGGGATTAGACATTATGTTGGATTTCAAGCAGATGACTCATGAGGGGCTGAATGGCCGTTTGTTCATGACAACACTCCTCCCACAGCTTTACAAGAAAATGCTGTTATTGAAATTAACAAAAAATGTTTTGTTCCATAATGTAATCCAACAATATGTGCGCCGCCATCGTGTCTATTTCAAGTCTTCTCACTCATTGATCGAGACAGGTCTCTGTTATCATGACATGCAGCACTTTGGGGTGGACATCTGTCTCTATTATCATGACCTGCAGCACTTTGGGTTGGACACCTGTCTCTATTATCATGACATGCAGCACTTTGGGTTGGACACCTGTCTCTGTTATCATGACATGTAGCACTTTGGGTTGGACACCTGTCTCTGTTATCATGACATGCAGCACTTTGGTGTGGACACCCACCTGTCTCTATTATCATGACATACAGCACCTTGGGATGGACACCCACCTGTCTCTGTTATCATGACATGTAGCACTTTGGGTTGGACACCCGTCTCTGTTATCATGACATGCAGCACTTTGGGGTGGACACCTGTCTCTATTATCATGACATGCAGCACTTTGGGGTGGACACCTGTCTCTATTATCATGACATGTAGCACTTTGGGGTGGACACCTGTCTCTATTATCATGACATGTAGCACTTTGGGGTGGACACCTGTCTCTATTATCATGACATGCAGCACTTTGGGTTGGACACCTGTCTCTATTATCATGACATGCAGCACTTTGGGGTGGACACCTGTCTCTATTATCATGACATGCAGCACTTTGGGGTGGACACCTGTCTCTATTATCATGACATGCAGCACTTTGGGGTGGACACCCACCTGTCTCTATTATCATGACATGCAGCACTTTGGGTTGGACACCTGTCTCTATTATCATGACATGCAGCACTTTGGGGTGGACACCTGTCTCTATTATCATGACATGCAGCACTTTGGGGTGGACACCTGTCTCTATTATCATGACATGCAGCACTTTGGGGTGGACACCCACCTGTCTCTATTATCATGACATGCAGGACTTTGGGGTGGACACCTGTCTCTATTATCATGACATGCAGCACTTTGGGGTGGACACCTGTCTCTGTTATCATGACATGCAGCACTTTGGGGTGGACACCTGTCTCTATTATCATGACATGCAGCACTTTGGGGTGGACACCCACCTGTCTCTGTTATCATGACATGTAGCACTTTGGGGTGGACACCTGTCTCTACTATCATGACATGCAGCACTTTGGGGTGGACACCTGTCTCTATTATCATGACATGTAGCACTTTGGGGTGGACACCCACCTGTCTCTGTTATCATGACATGCAGCACTTTGGGGTGGACACCTGTCTCTGTTATCATGACATGCAGCACTTTGGGTGGACACCCACCTGTTCCGATCAATGACAGAAGACATGAAATAGACAAGATGCAAAAATCTTTGGGTAAATCACATGACCTGTTTTAACAATCTGTAGCTACAGTTCTCTGCACTTGTGTGTCTCTACACCTGAGACACACTCAGACAAACTGAACTGTACTACACTGTTCATACACGTTTTTGTGTATGTTACTTCTACCATATAACACTTTTGGTTGAATAACCAGTTCTCTTGATTTAGCATTAAAGTGTACACACTCCCCTGTATTTTAGAATTTGACAAATAAACAAACGCTCTCTTGATATCTGAATTGTTTGCATCTGTTTGATGCTACAGAGCTCTGAACAGCGTATTTAAATATCTTCCGTGAATCCATAAGGGTGGAAATGTTTCTCAGATTGCTAGAAAACATATTTATTTTATGGTGGTTTGAAATCAGGGCTCTCCAACCCTGTTCCTGGAGAGATACCCTCCTGTAGGAACAGGGTTGGAGTGAGAACCTACAGGAGGGTATCTCTCCAGGAACAGGGTTGGAGTGAAAACCTACAGGAGGGTATCTCTCCAGGAACAGGGTTGGAGTGAGAACCTACAGGAGGGTATCTCTCCAGGAACAGGGTTGGAGTGAAAACCTACAGGAGGGTCTCTCTCCAGGAACAGGGTTGGAGTGAGAACCTACAGGAGGGTATCTCTCCAGGAACAGGTTTGGAGTGAAAACCTACAGGAGGGTCTCTCTCCAGGAACAGGGTTGGAGTGAGAACCTACAGGAGGGTACCTCTCCAGGAACAGGGTTGGAGTGAAAACCTACAGGAGGGTCTCTCTCCAGGAACAGGGTTGGAGTGAGAACCTACAGGAGGGTATCTCTCCAGGAACAGGGTTGGAGTGAGAACCTACAGGAGGGTCTCTCTCCAGGAACAGGGTTGGAGTGAGAACCAACAGGAGGGTATCTCTCCAGGAACAGGGTTGGAGTGAAAACCTACAGGAGGGTCTCTCTCCAGGAACAGGGTTGGAGTGAGAACCTACAGGAGGGTATCTCTCCAGGAACAGGGTTGGAGTGAGAACCTACAGGAGGGTCTCTCTCCAGGAACAGGGTTGGAGTGAAAACCTACAGGAGGGTATCTCTCCAGGAACAGGGTTGGAGTGAAAATCTACAGGAGGGTCTCTCTCCAGGAACAGGGTTGGAGTGAGAACCTACAGGAGGGTATCTCTCCAGGAACAGGGTTGGAGTGAAAACCTACAGGAGGGTCTCTCTCCAGGAACAGGGTTGGAGTGAGAACCTACAGGAGGGTATCTCTCCAGGAACAGGTTTGGAGTGAAAACCTACAGGAGGGTCTCTCTCCAGGAACAGGGTTGGAGTGAGAACCTACAGGAGGGTCTCTCTCCAGGAACAGGGTTGGAGTGAGAACCTACAGGAGGGTATCTCTCCAGGAACAGGGTTGGAGTGAAAACCTACAGGAGGGTCTCTCTCCAGGAACAGGGTTGGAGTGAGAGCCTACAGGAGGGTATCTCTCCAGGAACAGGGTTGGAGACCTCTGTTCTACATGTTATTATGCTGAGCCACACTGGCTGTTTACACAGGCAGCCCAATTCTGATATTTTTCCCACTAATCGATCTTAGTCAGAACTTTTTCAGAACTAATCTCAAAAAAAATCAGCTTTGGGCTGCCTGTATAAACGCAGCCATAGTAATTTATCCTGCATTGGTACACTGGTAATTGAGTTCGGCATGGGAAAGCTGAGACTCTGTGCTTATGGCGATGGGCTTGTCCTGTCTGTGGTGAATGGGCTTGTCCTGTCTGCAGTGAACGGCCAGCTGGATAAGACTCTGCTGAAAGTGGTGTAGGGCTTCTTAACCACCAACTGTTTGGTCCTCTTGCAGAAGATTTGCTGGTACTGCACGCCTCCTGGAAAGACATGGTTGTGGTGTTAGCATGTGTTACGCACGCCTCTGTGAAGAGGGAACGCAACACCCTGCTACAACAACTCCCCGTGAAGCGAAAGAGGTATGGGACTGTAGGTAATCCCAGTAAGGATGACAAAGGCAGAGAGAGTGGTACCGTTTACAAGGACTTCATTCCGCCACACGGTAATATGGGGAAAAGGGGCTGGACGGAACCAAAGCAAAGAGAGTAAATCTCAATCATCAAAACACTGCGTCCTATTGACACACAACAGACAACCAATCAGCTCTCTCACTCAACCAATACAGGACACACGAATCATCTCCCTCTGAGAACAACCAACACAGTATATCGCCATCAGCCTCCTCTCTCAGCAATCATCTCTCAGTTATGATCTTTTTTTTTGTTGCAATGAATCTCCCTTCTGAACAGAACACTGGCTTTTATATAGATTCAGAAGGTATTGGTAATTGGAGACAGCTGCGTCTTGACGAGGGGGGTGGGGTCAGCTCCAATCATCAACGGGGCTGACCAATCAGCTGCTTGGGGAGAATTCAGGAAGCCATCTCCTGAAATACATACATGCAAATACACAATCTACAACACAGGAACTGGGGTATGTAACAGCATTTTATACTTTTAGTGGAAGGGATAGAAAGGCAACACGCTTTTGGTGGTAAAGGCATCAACCGAATGGGACCGGATAGCGTATTGTTTAGGGACAATGAGGGGACATTGCTAAACTGCTTTTGAGAGGAAAGATCAGTCAACAAAGTGAATGGGCTGGGGGAGCTAAAGAAGGTGTGAAAAGTCTTAAGAGGGCAGTTCTTACAGAATATGAGTTGTTGTGTATGGGAGATTGAGGAGAAATGACACCTCGATCGATCTCAAACACAACAATACAATTACTGTCTAAGCACAAACCAAATACCCATTCCTCATCTTAAAGTGCTGTCTGTAACCTCCCCCAGTCCATTGACTTTGACAGATCATTATTTTCAATAGTAGCCCTTTGCAGCGGAATATGGTAGACATGTCTTTGTATTGTGAATCTGTAGAGAGAAGAATGAGGTAGTTGTGTCATTACTGTTGTAGTCTTGATTTTATACCTTTCCGTGTCCCTGGCTGGTTTCTTTCCCACTATCTTGTTGTGCTCCATAACCGCAAGGTGTGTCCGCTCCCTCAAGCTTGTGTACCCAACATGACCCCGCTTTGGGGTATTTTACAGCGGGTCACTGTGGAATGACTCTACGCCATTGGTCTAGCAGTGACTACCATGGCATAAACAAAATTGATTGACAGTGTGAATACCAAAAGATAGCTAATATTTGATTTAGCTGATGGCTTTCTGAGTTCCTTACAGGACTGTAACGTTAGCTAGCTAACGTTAGGTTACCTATAATTGAGAATCTAACATTTTGTTGTGAAGGAAAGAAAATCGATGGTATCCCATCACTTCTCAGCGGTCTTCGAAATGGATTCCCCATCAGTTCAGCCTGACAATCCCTGTGATAATCTTTGGTCACTGCATTCTTGATAGCCGCAAGCCACTGGCAGGATCGGGAGAATCTCTGGTAGTTAGAATGGTGAAAGGTAATAAAATACTTTTGCACTACTACACTACACTACACCACGACACGACACCAGACCACACGACACCACACGACACTACTCTACACAACAATACACTACACTACACCACACAACACGAATACGACACAACACTACACCACACCACACCACACCACACCACACCACAAGACACTACTCTACACTACAATACACCACACCACACCACACCACACCACGCTACACTACACTACACTAAACCACACCACACGACACTACACTACACCACACCACACCACACCACACCACACGAAACGACACTACACCACACTACATTACACCACACCACACCACACCACACTACACTAAACCACACCACACCACACTAAACCACACCACACCACACTACACCACGCTACACTACACTACACTAAACCACACTACACCACACCACACGACACTACACTACACCACACCACACCACACCACACGAAACGACACTACACCACACTACATTACACCACACCACACTACACTACACCACACCACACGACACCACACCACACTACACTACACTACACTACACTACACTACACTACACTACACCACATGACACTACAATGCACTACACTACACTACACCACATGACACTACAATGCACTACACCACACCACACGACACCACACCACACCACACTACACTACACTACACTACACCACATGACACTACACTACACTACACCACACTAGACTACACCACACCACATGACACTACACTACACTACACCACACTAGACTACACCACACCACATGACACTACACTACACTACACTACACTACACTACACTACACACACTACACTACACTAGACTACACCACACCACATGACACTACACTACACCACACTAGACTACACCACACCACATGACACTACACTACACTACACTACACCACACTACACTACACTAGACTACACCACACCACATGACACTACACTACACTACACTACACTACACTACACCACACCAGATGACACTACACTACACTACACGACACGACACTACACCACACTACACGACACTACACGACACTACACTACACTACACTACACCACACCACACCACACCACACCAGACGACACGACTCCACACCACACCACACGACACTACACTACACTACACTACACTACACTACACCACACCACACCAGACGACACGACTCCACACCACACCACGCGACACTACACTACACTACACTACACAGCACTACACTACACCACACTACACAGCACTACACTACACGACACGACACGACACTACACGACACTACACAGCACTACACTACACTACACTACACTACACGACACGGGCATGATGACAAGCAGTAGTGAAAACAAACGTTTTCAAAATGATCTTGCCTTGAGAAGTTCTGAGATTACTGTGTGTCAGTCGTTCGAAGTTAACAACACCACTATTACATTTTGTGGGTACTGCCGTATCAGTTTTCGCTATGAATGTAATGATGTTAATATAGTAATGGCTATATGCCGTGGCAGAGCCAGGATTAAATTCCCCTTCAACCAAAGCCAAAATGGGGTCTTGTTAAATGAAGTGCACCATATAGGGAATTGGGTGCAATATGGGACCTAGTAATTGTCTAGGGATAGATTGCACAGCCACTCAGCCAGGGTGGGGTGCTAAAGGTGAAATAATTACTCACGTCCCTCCTAGAGAAATGAGATGCTAATATATGTCAGACTGGTCTAACTCAATGTTCCAGTTGCTTGCTTATGGTAATGTTCTGCTAGCCACCGTTTCAGCAGGATAACCCTGTTTAAAGATTTTTTGACGAGACAGGATCCTGGATGAGGTCGTTATTATCAAATGAAAAGCTAGGTGAAAGATACTATCCAGATGAAAGCTAGATGGTTGAAATGCCTTGGTTTTTGACAATTCCCATTGTCACTCAAGTGGTTGAATTATATTTACATACCTATCTGATATTTTTTTCTCCTTAATAATGTATGCACATTTGTTGGACTTCAAGCTTTGTGACAAACTCTTATTTTTCATTTGTATGTTTTGCTCCCTGGTAAAATGTTACCATGACCTCATTTGAAAAGCACCAATGTGTTGTAGTAAATATTGAAGTTTATACCCTGCTGCAATATTGTAACCATGGGATCACTGTCAACTCAAGGCTTATATGGGCACAAACAGTAAGTACCATCACTGACAATACCAACTATCCAGTCTTTCCTGATACATCCGGGGTGTGTCCCGAATAACACCCTACTCCCCATATACTGTAGTGCACTAGTTTAACCAGGGCCCATGGAGCTCTGTTCAAAAATATTTATATAGGGAATAGGGTTCCATTTCTGAAAAGCCTGGTGTTTGATATCTGTTATCTTTGTTAAAGGAAAATTCCACCCAAATCCTATATTTTGGTATGTGTTTCATTAGTCCATTGTTGACATATTCCCAAATTGTTTTGCCTGTCAGCAATCAAGTTTTCCAGATAAACTTTGAAAATACAGAAATCGTCCCTGTATTACGCATTTTGAAAGATTGGCTGCTGACATGCTAATCATTGTGGGACTGTTCCAACAATGGACTAATTAAACAAATACCACAAGATAGTTTTTGGGTGGAGTTTTCCTTCAACATCAACCCCTGACACTTCTGCTGCGGAGGACATA
Organism: Oncorhynchus clarkii lewisi; assembly: GCF_045791955.1. Taxonomy (NCBI): domain Eukaryota; kingdom Metazoa; phylum Chordata; class Actinopteri; order Salmoniformes; family Salmonidae; genus Oncorhynchus; species Oncorhynchus clarkii. Next base: position 10,919,433 of record NC_092177.1, read on the forward strand.
AATCAACTGTCACTCCTCTATCCCATCCCTCTCTCCTCCTCCTCTCCTCTGTAGGAAGATAGATTCACACGCTCTCTCAAATGGTAGGTATTGTCTTTGTTGAAATGATTCACCCTCCCTCTGGGATCACGAGACCTGAGTGAGAGAGGCAGGAGACAGAATAAATCACCAGTGTCATGAATCCACACACACACATTCTCCAATTCAGCCTGCCAGTAGGAGATGGAGCATCCTCTGCTGTCTGTTGGTAGGTTAGCAAGGGCTTGGAGGGATTAGCAGTCAGCAAGGTCTCGTAGGGACAACAGTCAGCCAAGTCTCGTAGGGACAACAGTCAGCCAAGTCTCGTTGGGACAACAGTCAGCCAAGTCTCGTAGGGACAACAGTCAGCCAGGTCTCGTAGGGGCAACAGTCAGCCAGGTCTCGTAGGGACAACAGTCAGCCAGGTCTCGTAGGGACAACAGTCAGCCAGGTCTCGTAGGGACAACAGTCAGCCAGGTCTCGTAGGGACAACAGTCAGCCAGGTCTCGTAGGGACAACAGTCAGCCAAGTCTCGTAGGGACAACAGTCAGCCAAATCTCGTAGGGACAACAGTCAGCCAAGTCTCGTAGGGACAACAGTCAGCCAGGTCGTCAAGAGACACATACATCATCAGAGTTCGCAGTGGAACATTGTATGCTGGAAACACTTGGTTTGTTATTTTTGATTAAAAACAAAACCGCTATTCATTAAATATGAATACCGAACTATACCGAGACCCAGTTAGCTTTTAACAGCAAGGACCACTATTTCTTGTCCCAGACTCCTGCTTAACAGACAGGTTGAAGCCTGCTTGACAGAGGCGCTAAGTTGCTAGCCATCAAGCTAATGAAGTTGGTACAAGATTCATTTTGCAATGGAGCCTTTTGTCTGAAGAAGTAAATTAATGGTTCCAGCACTGTAGGAGCTGTATCTTCTACGCTTTGTTTTGGGACAAACCAGATCACTCAGTTCCAATGCGGCAATTGTTTGCTTGCCATGGATTATAGACTTGAGGTAGCTTCCTTGATCACACAGCTCGCCAGCCTACATAAGACACTGGGGGGAAACCGCAGAGTGGAATTTTTACATTGTCTGAGCCGGTGGTTGGACAGCATTTGCGCTTGTTGGATGCATCTCCGCCTTGTCTGTTATCCGACTGGCCAGTGTTGCCCGGAACTCCCCCATCTGATAGCGGAGTCGAAGGAGCACAGCAAGAGGAGCAAGGCACAGCAAGAGGAGCAAGGCAATCAATAATGGTCGCATGTCACGAGCCGTGGAAGCAGACGACAGAGGCCTCCCGCAAAGTAGTCTACACTCCCAATGAGAGGCCCGGAGCCCCTGGGGGTGTCTGTGTCTGGAGCCTGATCTTCCTGCACCTTTGTCCCTGGGGGTGCCTGTGTCTGGAGCCTGATCTTCCTGCACCATCGTCCCTGGGTGTGTCTGTGTCTGGAGCCTGATCTTCCTGCACCATCGTCCCTGGGGGTGCTTGTGTCTGGAGCCTGATCTTCCTGCACCATCGTCCCTGGGTGTGTCTGTGTCTGGAGCCTGATCTTCCTGCACCATCGTCCCTGGGTGTGTCTGTGTCTGGAGCCTGATCTTCCTGCACCATCGTCCCTGGGTGTGCCTGTGTCTGGAGCCTGATCTTCCTGCACCTTCATCCCTGGGGGTGCCTGTGTATGCAGAGAAGGTATGATTTTGAAGTCGACGTCGGCAACCTTCTGTCCCTGCTCTGGATCAAGTGGGGCTTCTCCATCTGTTAAAAGCACCAGGCGCTGGGAGCAACGGGCTAAAGTTATCCTGCCTCTCTGAATAGTTGAAACTGGATTAAAGAGCTGATTGACACTCTGCTAAACACTAACAAAATACCCATCATATCTAGCCCTGTGCCTTCTCTGAATCGTGGCATTGAACGCTTTAGCAGGATTCATTCTCTTCACAACTGGCAACTCAATGGGTGTAACTTTTGTTGACAATTTCGATACCTTTTGGAAACAAAACACGTTTTATAAGGAGGGTGGGATCCACCCAAATCATTTGGGTTCCGGGATCGTTTCACAGCATTATAAGGCTGCGTGGAGATAATGACTTATCAATGACCCAAGTCCAGTTCAGCTAATGCCTACCATTGTGATGCAGAGTTGTCATAATCCTTCAGCAAATGTACATTACTCCAGGGGCATTGGTAGACATAATGTAAGTAGCCTAATGTATGTCCCTCTAACTGCCCTGAATGCCTCTGCTGATCCTACAGCTATTGTATACAGTAATCATGTGCATATAAACCAGATTTATACCGTTAGCACCGAGGCGGCATGCCCTAATAGGAAGTCCACTGTGTGCAGCTCACCCTGCACTAACATAAATAACATGAACATATCTACTTCTGCTAAGCGTCCCAATTAAGCAATGAAAACAATTAAGCATCCTAGAAGAAAAGTGCTCTAAATACCCACGTTAACACACGTCGCTTAAGAAACAAGGTTCATGAAATCAATAATTTGCTAGTAATAGATGACATTTATATTCTATCTCTGAAACTCACTGAGATAATACATTTGATGATACAGTGGTAGCAATACATGGTTCTAACATCTACTGAAAAGACAGAAATGCCAACGGAGGCGGTGTTGCTGTTTATATTCAGAACCACATCCCTGTAAAGCTTAGAGAGGATCCCATGTTAAAAACTGTTGAAGTAATGGCTACATGTTCATCTGCCTCACCTCAAGCCCATTCTTGTGGGATGCTGCTATAGACCATGAAGTGCTAATAGTCACTATCTGGATAATGTGTGAAATGCTAGATCATGTATGTGATATCAACAGAAATGAATATTTTCAGACACTGCACTTGACACATTTATGAAATTGCTTATTCCAGCTACTAATAAGCATGCACCCATTAAGAAAATTACTGTAAAAACTGTTAAATCCCCTTGGATTGATGAGGAATTGAGAAATTGTATGGTTGAGACGGGTGAGGCAAAATTAATGGAAAATAAGTCTAGTTGCACAACCGATTGGCAAACATATTGCAAATTGAGAAATCGTGTGATTTAAAATGAATAAAAAATATCTGTGAAATCTGTGAATGTATTGTAATTGTACAAACTGCCTGAATTTTGCTGTGGCAGCAGCTAATGGGGATAGATTACAAATACAACAGTCAGCCAGGTCTTGGAGGGACAACTGGCTGCCGTTTTACGGGCTCTTAACCAACTGTGCTATTTTGTGTGGGGTTTTTTTGCATGATTTGTAACTCATTTTGTACATAATGTTGCTGCTATCGTCTCTTAAGACCAAAAAGAGCTTCTGGATATCAGAACAGCGATTACTTACCTTGAGCTGGTCAAAGCTGGAGGTACAGGGGGCCGGAGACCAGGGTGCCTTGTGAGAATTTGTCGGCGAGTGGGTAACCCACCCCAACCATCCGTTCTATTGGCCAACGTACAATCACTGGAGAATAAACTGGATGAGCTCCGTTCGAGATTATCCTACCAACGGGACATTAAAAACTGTAATATCTTATGTTTCACCGAGTCTGGCTGAACAACGACATAGATAATATACAGTTGGCTGGGTTTTCCGTGTATCGGCAGGACAGAACAGCCACGTTCGGTAATATGAGGGGTGGCGGTGTGTGTCTATTTGTCAATAACAGCTGGTGGGCTGTATTAAGGAAGTCTCGAGGTATTGCTCATCTGAGGTAAAGTACCTGATGATAAGCAGTAGACCACACTGTCTACCAAGAGTTTTCATCTATATTTTTCGTAGCCCTCTATTTATCACCACAAACCGACGCTGGCACTAAGACCACACTCAACGAGGTGTATACGGCCATAAGCAAACAAGAAAATGCTCATCCAGAAGCGGCGCTCCTAGTGGTCGGGGACTTTAATGCAGGTTAACTTAAATCAGTTTTACCTCATTTCTACCAGCATGTCACATGTGCAACCAGAAGAAAAAAGACTCTAGACCACATTTACTCCACACACAGAGACACATTCAAATCTCTCCCTCGCCCTCCATTTGGTGAATCTGACCATAATTCTATCCTCCTGATTCCTGCTTACAAGCAAAAACTAAAGCAGGATATACCAGGGACTCGCTCAATACGGAAGTGGCCAGATGAAACAGATGCTAAGCTACAGGACTGTTCTGCTAGCACAGACTGGAATATGTTCTGGGATTCATCCAATGGCATTGAGGAGTATAGCACCTCAGTCATCGGCTTCATCAATAAATGCATCGACACCGCCGTCCCCACAGTGACCATACGTACATATCCCAACCAGAAGCCATGGATTACAAGCAACATCTGCACGAGCTAAAGGCTAGAACTGTCGCTTCAAGGACGCTAATCCGGACGCTTATAACAAATCTATGCCCTCAGACGAACCATCAAACCATCAAACCGGTAAAGCGTCAATACAGCCTAAATGACTTCTATGCTCGCTTTGAGGCAAGCAACACTGAAGCATGCATGAGACCACCAGCTGTTCCGAATGACAGTGTGATCACGCTCTCCATGGTCAATGCAAGACCTTTAAACAGGTCAACATTCACAAGGCTGCGGGGCCTGGCCGATTTCCAGGACGTCTACTCAGAACATGTACGGACCAACTGGCAAGTGTCTTTACTGACATCTTCATCCTCTTCCTGACCGAGTCTTTTTTAAATTATTTTTATTATTATTATTTATTATATATTTTTTAGCCCTTTTTCTCCCCAATTTCATGGTATCCAATTGTTTAGTAGCTACTATCTTGTCTCATCGCTACAACTCCCGTAAGGGCTTGGGAGAGACGAAGGTTGAAAGTCATGCGTCCTCCGATACACAATCCAACCAAGCCGCACTACTTCTTAACACAGCGCCATCCGCACCAATGTGTCAGAGGAAACACCGTGCACCTGGCAACCTTGGATAGCGCGCACTGCGCCCAGCCAGCCACAGGAGTCACTGGTGTGCACTGAGACAAGGATTTCCCTACCGGCCTCCCTAACCCGGACGACGCTAGGCCAATTGTGTGTCGCCCCACGGACCTCCCGGTCGCGGCCGGTTACGACAGAGCCTGGGTGCGAACCCAGAGTCTCTGGTGGCACAGCTGGCGCTGCAGTACAGCGCCCTTAACCACTGCGCCACCCGGGAGTTGACCGAGTCTTTAATACCTACATGTTTCAAACAGACCACCATAGTCTTTGTGCCAAAGAAAGCAAAGGTAGCCTGCCTAAAAGACTATCGCCCCGAAGCACTCACGTTTGTAGCCATGAAGTGCTTTGAAAGGCTGGTCATGGCTCACATCAACACCATAATCCCAGAAACCCTAGATCCACTCCAATTCACATACGGCCCCAAACAGATCCACAGATGACGCAATCTCAATCACACTCCACACTGCCCTTTCTTACCTGGGCAAAAGGAACACCTATGTGAGAATGCTATTCATTGACTACAGTTCAGTGTTCAACACCATAGTGCCCTCAAAGCTCATCACTAAGCTAAGGACCCTGGAACTAAACACCATCCTCTGCAACTGGATACTGAACTTCCAGACGGGCCGCCCCCCCAGGTGGTGAGGGTGGGCAACAACACATCTGCTACAGTGATCCTCAACACGGGATCCCCTAAGGGTTAGTGCTTAGTCCCCTCCTGTACTCCCTGTTCACCCATGGCCAAGCATGACTCCAACACATTAAGTTTGATGTCCCAACGGTTGTAGTCCTGATCACCAACAACAACGTGGTAAGTGTTCATGATGATTTATTAAAAACAAACTGAACACTGAAATACAAAACAATAAACGATGTGATGAAAACGAAAACCGAAACAGTACAGTGTGGCGACAAACACTCACACGGAAACAAACACCCACAAACCAACAGTGAAACCCAGGCTACCTAAGTATGATTCTCAATCAGAGACAACTAACGACACCTGACTCTGATTGAGAACCATACTAGGCCGAAACAGAAACCAAACATAGACTGCCCACCCCAACTCACGCCCTGACCATACTAAAACCTCTTGATACTAGCCATCCCGGATCCGGGATCGTGAATAGAGCCTCAAGCTCATTACCATAACGCAACGTTAACTATTCATGAAAATCGCAAATGAAATGAAATAAATATGCTAGCTCTCAAGCTTAGCCTTTTGTTAACAACACTGTCATCTCAGATTTTCAAAATATGCTTTTCAACCATAGCAAAACAAGCATTTGTGTAACAGTGTTGATAGCTAGCGTAGCATTTAGCGGGCAACATTTTCACAAAAACAAGAAAAGCAGTCAAATAAAATAATTTACCTTTGAAGAACTTTGGATGTTTTCAATGAGGAGACTCTCAGTTAGATAGGAAATGTTCAGTTTTTTCCAAAAAGATTCTTTGTGTATGAGAAATCGCTCCGTTTTGTTCAAAACCGAAAAAAATATTTTCAAAAAAAAAAACGAAAATTCAGTCATCAAAACGCCAAACTTTTTTCCAAATTAACTCCATAATATCGACTGAAACATGACAAACGTTGTTTAGAATCAATCCTCAAGGTGTTTTTCACATATCTCTTCGATGATATAATGTTTGTGGAAGTCTGCTCTCTCCTCTGAATCCCATGGAAGAATGCTTGCAGCTGAAGATTACGCACCAATTTTGACAAAGGACACCGGGCGGACACCTAGTAAATGTAGTCTCTTATGGCCAATCTTCCAATGATATGCCTACAAATACGTCACAATGCTGCAGACACCTTAGGGAAACGGCAGAAAGTGTAGGCTCGTTCCTGGCGCATTCACAGCCATATAAGGAGACAATGGAAAACAGCGCCTCAGAAATTTTGTTCACTTCCTGTTTAAAGTGTCATCTTGGTTTCGCCTGTAGCATCAGTTCTGGGGCACTCACAGACAATATCTTTGCAGATTTGGAAACGTTAGAGTGTTTTCTTTCCAAAGCTGTCAATTATATGCATAGTCAAGCATCTTTTCATGACAAAATATTGCGCTTAAAACGGGAACGTTTTTTTATCCAATAATGAAATAGCGCCCCCATAGATTCAAGAGGTTAAGACAAAACAAAGGAAATAAAGGTCAGTGACAGTACCCCCCCAAAGGTGCAGACTCCGGCCGCAAAACCTGAACCTATAGGGGAGGGTCTGGGTGGGCGTCTGTCCGCGTGGTGGCTCTGGCGCGGGACGTGGACCCCACTTCACCAAATTTGTCCTCCTCCTCAACCGCCCCGTGGCCTCTGAGTGGCGACCTCCGACTGGGGACCCTAGCCATGGGTCCCAAATGGACGGGAGATTCCGGCAGCGCCGGACGGACGGGAGGCTCCGGCAGTGCCGGACAGGCGGAAGGCTCCGGCAGCGCCGGACAGGCGGGAGGCTCCGGCAGCTCCGGAGTGAAGGGCGATTCTGGCATCGCCTGGCTGACTGACGGCTCTGGCGGTTCCTGGCTGGCTGACGGCTCTGGCGGCTCCTGGCTGGCTGACGGCTCTGGCGGCTCCTGGCTGGCTGACGGCTCTGGCGGCTCCTGGCTGACTGGCGGCCCTGGCGGCTCCTGGCTGGCTGGCTGCTCTGGTGGCTCCTGGCTGGCTGGCGGCTCCTGGCTGGCTGGCGGCTCTGGCGGCTCCTGGCTGGCTGGCGGCTCTGGCGGCTCCTGGCTGACTGGCGGCTCTGGCGGCTCCTGGCTTACTGGTGGCTCTGGCGGCTCCTGGCTGACTGGCGGCTCTGGCAACTCCTGGCTGACTGCCGGCTCTGGTGGCTCCTGGCTGATTGGCGGCTCTGGCGGCTCCTGGCTGACTGGTGGCTCTGCCGGCTCAGGACAGACTGGCGGCTCAGGACAGACTGGCGGCTCTGGCGGCTCAGGACAGACGGGAGACTCTGGCGGCTCAGGACAGATGGGAGACCCTGGCGGCGCTGGAGAGGAGGATGGCTCTAGCAGCGCTGGACTGGTGGGAACACCTGTAGGCAGAAGACGGAGAGACAGCCTGGTGAGGGGGGCTGCCACTGGCGGGCTGGTGCGTGGAGGTGGCACTGGGTAGACCGGACCGTGCAGGCGCACTGGAGCTCTTGAGCACTGAGCCTGCCCAACCTTACCTGGTTGAATGCTCCCGGTAGCCAGGCCAGTGTGGCGAGGTGGAATAGCCCGTACTGGGCTGTGCTGGCAAACCAGGGACACCATGTTTAAGGCTGGTGCCATGTACGCCGGCCCGAGGAGACGCACTGGAAACCAGATGCGTAGAGCCGGCTTCATGGCACCTGGCTCGATGCCCACTCTAGCCCGGCCGATACGAGGAGCTGGAATGTACCGCACCAGGCTATGCACACGCACCGGGGACACCGTGCGCTCCACCGCATAACCCGGTGCCTGCCCAGGCCCTCTCGCTCTCCGATAAGCACGGGAAGTTGGCGCAGGACTCCTACCTGGCTCTCCCTGTGTGCCCCCACCCAATACATTTTTGGGGCTGCCTCTCGGGTTTCCAGCCGCACTGCCGTGCTGCCTCCTCATACCAGCGCCTCTCTGCCTTCGCTGCCTCCAGCTCTGCCTTGGGATGGCGATATTCTCCAGCCTGTGCCCATGGTCCCTTGCCATCCAGAATCTCCTCCCAAGTCCATGAGTCCTGCGATCGCTGCTGCTGCCCGTTACCACGCTGCTTGGTCCTTTTGTGGTGGGTGTTTCTGTAACGGCAGATTTCCTCTTAGTCTGAAGAAGAGTAAGGATCGGAACAAGATGCAGCGTGGTAAGTGTTCATGACGATTTATTAAAAACAAACTGAACACTGAAATACAAAACAATAAACGATGTGATGAAAACCTAAACAGCACCGTGTGGCGACAAACACTCACACGGAAACAAACACCCACCAACCAACAGTGAAACCCAGGCTACCTAAGTATGATTCTCAATCAGAGACAACTAACGACACCTGACTGTGTTTGAGAACCATACTAGGCCGAAACAGAAACCAAACATAGAAAAACAAACATAGACTGCCCACCCAAACTCACGCCCTGACCATACTAAATAAAGAAAAAACAAAGGAAACAAAGGTCAGAACGTGACACGATCAGAGACCTGGCAGTGTGGTGACAGGACAACAACCTCTTCCTCAACATGAGCAAGACAAAGGAGATGATCGTGGACTACAGGAAAAGGAGGGCTGAACACTCCCCCGTTGTGGTGGAGCAGGTCGAGAGTTTCAAGTTCCTTGGTGTCCCCAGATCCTCAAACAGTTCTACAGATGCACCATCGAGAGCATCCTGACCGGTTGCATCACTGCCTGGTATTGTAACTGCTCGACACCGTAAGTTACTACAGAGGGTAGTGCGTACAGCCCATTACATCACAGGGGCCAAGCTTCCTGCTATCCAGGACCTACAGTGCATTCAGAAAGTATTCAGACCCCTTGACTTTTTCCACATTGTGTTACATTACAGACTTACTCTAAAATGAAGAAAAAAAACACACACAATACTATGACAAAGCAAAAACAGGTTTTTAGGATCATTAATCCCTCCAATACTATGATAAAGCAAAAACGGAAATATCACATTTACATAAGTATTCAGACCCTTTACTCAGTATTTTGTTGAAATACCTTTGGCAGCTATTACAGCTTTGAGTCTTCCTGGGTATGACTGTACATGCTTGGCACACCTGTATTTGGGGAGTTTCTTCCATTCTTCTCTGCAGATCCTTTCAAGCTCTGTCAGGTTGGATGGGGAGCGTCACTGCACAGTATTTTCAGGTCTCTCCAGAGATGCTCGATCAGGTTCAAGTCTGGGCTCTGGTTGGGCCACTCAAGGACATTCAGATACATGTCCCATAGCTACTCCTGCGTTGTCTTGGCTGTGTGCTTTGGGTCGATTGAAGGGAGGGATGGAGGAATGAAGGGAGGGATGGAGGAATGAAGGGAGGGATTACCAAATTACCGTACAACAGACCATGTATTCACCCTGCACACCCTAATTGACAACCAAACAAACCAAAACAAAGGCAAAGTCTTCTTTGTTGATTTCAAAAAAGCCTTTGACTCAATTTGGCATGAGGGTCTGCTATACAAATTGATGGGAAGTGGTGTTGGGGGTAAAACATACGACATTATAAAATCCATGTACACAAACAACAAGTGTGCGGTTAAAATTGGCAAAAAACACACACATTTCTTCACACAGGGTCGTGTGGTGAGGTGAACCTTTGCCCAGTCTGAGGGCCTGAGCCCTTTAGAGTAGGTTTTCATCAGAGATCTCTCTGTACTTTACTCCGTCTTTTGCTCTAACCTGACTAGTCTCCCAGTCCCTGCCGCTGAAAAACATCCCCACAGCATAATGCTGCCACCACCGTGCTTCACTGTAGAGATGGTTCCAGGTTTTCTCCAGATGTGACACTTGGCATTCAATCCAAAGAGTTCAATCTTGGTTTCATCAGACCAGAGAATCTTGTTTCTCATTGTCGGAGTCCTTTAGGTGCCTTTTGACAAACTCCAAGCGGGCTGTCATGTACCTTTTACTGAGGAGTGGCTTCCATCTGGCCACTCTACCGTAAAGGCCTGATTGGTGGAGTGCTGCAGAAATGATTGTCCTTCTGGAAGGTTCTCCCATCCCCATAGAGGAGCATTGGAGCTCTGTCAGAGTGACCATCGGGTTCTTGGTCACCTCCCTGACCAAGGCCCTTCTCCCCCGATTGCTGAGTTTGGCTGGACGGCCAGCTCTAGGAAGAGCCTTGGTGGTTCCAAACTTCTTCCATTTAAAAATGATGGAGGTCACTGTGTTCTTGGGGACCTTCAATGCTGCAGACATGTTTTGGTGGCGCCTCACGAGTGGCCCAGTGGTCTAAGGTACTGCAGTGCTTGAGGCTTCACCACAGATCCGGCTTTGATCGTGCGCTATGTCGCAGCCGGCTACAACCGGGAGACCCATGATACCCTTCCCCAGAACATTACCTCGACACAATCCTGTCTCGGAGCTCTACGGACAATTCCTTCAACCTCATTGCTTGTTTTTTGCTCTGACATGCACTGTCAACTCTGGCACCTTTTTATATAGACAGATGTGTGCCTTTCCAAATCATGTCCAATCAATCCAGTTGTAGAAACATCTCAAGGATGATCAATGGAAACAGGATGCACCTGAGCTAAATTTCAAGTCTCATAGTCTGAATCGTTATGTAAATAAGCTTTTTCTGTTTTTATTTTTAATACATTTGCAAGAATTTCTAAAAGCCTGTCTTCGGTTTGTCATTATGGGGTATTGTGTGTAGATTTAGAATAAGGCTGTAACATAACAAAATGTGGAAAAAGTCAAGAGGTCTGAACACTTTCCGAATGCACTATATATACTAAGTGGTGTCAGAGGAAGGCCCAAAAAGTAAGTAAGCATTTCACAGTAAGGTCTACAACACCTGTTTGTATTAGGCACATGTGACATACAATTTGATTTGATTTGAATTCATACTGCCTGACAAAATGCAGAGGCAACAGGGATCAGAGCTATGGCGCGCTGGTGAGAGCTATGGCCTGTTCTCGATGGGCCCTGGTCAGAAGTAATGCACTATATAGGGAATAGAGTGCCATTTGAAACTCAGACATTTCCTTCAGGATTGTGACAAAGTTTTAATCTGGAGTTAATCCCTCCACTTGGAGCAAAGAGGATGTTTGTATTCTCTCTAATGCTCCTTGATAGATACCGTGACTTAAGGATTCCCGATAATAAACACTGGGCTGAATTCAAACTTCCACTTAAGTCAAATATTCACTTAGTCTCGCATTCTTCTAAAGAAGGACTGACTTGATGTCAAAGGCAGACTACAGATGTCATCTGTATGTGACTTCTAAAGAAGAACTGATCCAGGATCTGTCCCTAAACCCAATTTCATAACAATCATTTCTACAACGATTAAGAATACCTGAACCTGTATCAGTCAGATCTGTGTTCAAATACTATTTGAAATATCTCTTTGCTTTAGCCTGTCTTGAGTGTTTTTCAACCCAAGTCTGGGTAGCCGAAACTTCAGACAAAATGACACAGTTTCCCCAGAGATTGTAAAACTTGTGAAAGACACTGCAGGGCTGTGTGTTTGTCTGAGACCTGAGACCGACAGACATACGACAATTAAAGACAGAGAGGCTGTACTGTTATAGGTATAGAGCCAGGTCAAAGAGAGGATGGGTAGTAAAGACGGAGAGAGAGAGAGAGAGAGAGAGAGAGAGAGAGAAGCCAGGTTAGACTAAGAGCGAGAAAGAGAGTTCCTGTTCAACAGAGCATCATGACTGTTCGTGAGTATGGATACACAGAGCATCATGACTGTTCGTGAGTAGGGATACACAGAGCATCATGACTGTTCGTGAGTATGGATACACAGAGCATCATGACTGTTCGTGAGTATGGATACACAGAGCATCATGACTGTTCGTGAGTAGGGATACACAGAGCATCATGACTGTTCGTGAGTATGGATACACAGAGCATCATGACTATTCGTGAGTATGGATACACAGAGCATCATGACAGTTCGTGAGTATGGATACACAGAGCATCATGACTGTTCGTGAGTAGGGATACACAGAGCACAGTGACACCTTGGGTGAGCGCTAAAGATAATCATCACGGTAGAGGAGACCAGGTCTTGCAGTGTACCGCTGTGCTTGTACAATTAAAAAACACAAACACACAAACAGACCACCACTGTGACAATTAAAACACACACAGAACACCACTGTGACAATTAAAACGCTTTCCTCAGGACAGCCTTTAAAATAACCTATTTACTGTAATTAAAGTATTGCTCTGAGAGAGAGAGAGAGAGAGAGACCATGCAGTGATTCATTAGGCCAGGCTGAGTGATGATGTTTATGCCACAGCACAGATGGGAATAATAAGTATGTGATTGTGTTGGTCATGAAGTTGTTATTCAACTGTTCCCATCTTAGCTAATCACAATACCACAAGTTATAATTCAATCACATTCACTATTATTCTGTCTTGGGCTTGGATAACGGCATCATAATAAACACAAAACCAATCTGGAGAAGCTTTTTTTCTGGCTGTATGTGTGTGGGTTTGTGTGTAGGTTAGGTGGACTAGGCTTTGAAGCTTGTGTTAATATTAATCAGTTGAAACACTTGACATTAATAGACCCAGGGATCACAGGGATTTCCTTTTCCTTTATTTTGCATCAGTGAGGTGAAGCTCCTCAGAACAAAAATAACACTATTATTCTCCATTAGCCTGATTCTTACTAGAGAACAGGGCCAACATAGATTTCTTTTTCCAGGACATACTAATATATTGATCTCGTCAAGGGTGAAAGTGGAATCACAGAACTGAAAACTCTGTTTCCTCTGTGTGGGTTAAAGACATTGCAGTAACATTCTCTATAAGGATATTTTTCTCATTGGCAAGAATATCAGTCCCATTTTAGTTCATGGTCCTCTGGATATTATACAGTATATAGATCCAGTCTAATATCAGTCATAGGAGTCCTCTGTATATGATATTATAGTTGTCCAGTCTAATATCAGACATAGGATCCATTTGCTGTTGACATGTAAAGTAGATATCTTCATCAGCAGCACTAGCCTGTAAACGTATTTGTTCCATTGTGTTGTTAACACTTAATTGTATTGTCCTCATAGTTTTTTGCTTCAAGTAAAGGTGAGTATATGGAACCATGAACCAGAAAGCATTATGTGATAATAAAACCACTGGAATCAATGTGGTCTAGTACAGTTTCATGCCTGATTTCTAAAGTCCAATGCCAATTTAATGCAAGTCCTATTCAAGCCAATCGTTGATACACACTGCTTATTACTGTAATCCGATATACACAGTAACACCATCTTATTGTGTTGGGTCTGTTAGGTTGCCGTGGTAACGTCAATGCCCCTAGGCGTCGTATTTTTTCAATAGGTCGCTCTGCCAGTGCCTCTTCTTGTCAGGGAAGACTTTAGGAACTTTGATCTTCCTAAAATCCTCAATACACTTTTTTAGATCTTCCTCCATCACCTTCCTCTCCTCCTCTTCCTCATTGACGCCTTTTGGGGGTCCCCCATTCTCCTTGGCGGTGCTGGGGCGCGGCAGGGTCTTCAGGGCGAGGGTGGTGGGCCGCTGGGGGCTCATGTCAGGCAGGGGCGGAGAAGGGGGAAGAAGGTCGGGGCTGACCGGGGCTGGGACTGAGGCTAGAGGAGGGGGAGGGAGAGGTGGGAGATTAGCAGGAGGAGGAGGGTTGACAGGCAGGCCGTTTCGCAGGTCCAGAGTGGTGCTTGTTTCTGGTTGGCTGACGGCAGTGCTGGGGGGGCAGGGGTCGTCGACGGGCTGGTCGGCGTGACGACTGGTGTCTGGGAAGTCGGAGGGCACAGGCTTGGGAAAGGTTAATCGCCCACCTGTAGCAGAGTGAGAGAGCGAGAAAGAGAAAGGTGGAGAGAGCGAGAGAATAGAACTTTAAAGGTGCACTATGCAGAAATAACTCCGCCATTTCCTGGTTGCTAAAATTCGAATAGTTTGACTACTTTCAGTTTATGTGATAAAACAATCAAGTATAGTGTGAAGAATCACACCAACAGAAACAACACTAAATAAAGAGAGACCTAAGACAAAAACATAGCAAGGCAGCAACGCATGACAACATAGCGTGGTAGCAACACAACATGACAACAACATGGTAGCAGCACAAAACATGGTACAAACATTATTGGACACAGACAACAGCACAAAGGGCAAGAAGGTAGAGACAACAATACATCATGCCTTTAATGTTGGGATTGATCAGTGTGTCAGCACTATACCACAGCTGCCTGGTAGGGAGAGAAAGCCTCTCAAACCGGATTAGATATGAGATTCTGTTGCCATGGGAACCAAGACAAATACACCCTGGAAGGAAGAATGTTACTAGTTACCACAGCCACAAGTCAACATTGGCTTTTTCACAAAAGTTAATGAAAACAAAAATGTGCTTTTAGATATTAATTTAAGGTTAGGGTTAGGCACAATGTTAGCAGTGTGGTTAGGGTTAGGCACAAGGTTAGCAGTGTGGTTATGGTTAAGGTTAGGTTTAAAGTCATATTTTAAGAAGATAATTTGAAGAAATATGCAGAGTTTAGTTATTTGTGGCTGTGGTAGCTAGTGATAAGCTGGAAGGAGAGAACAATGAGGATTGTGGGTAAAGAGGACAAGGAGAAACACAGCAGGAGAACATCAGCAGAAATTAATATGGAGTAAAAGCACATCAGGTAGGTGGTGTTAGGTAGTGCTAAGTAGTGTTAGGTGATGTTAGGTAGTGCTAAGTAGTGTTAGGTGGTGTTAGGTAGTGCTAAGTAGTGTTAGGTGGTGTTAGGTGGTGTTAGGTAGTGCTAAGTAGTGTTAGGTGGTGTTAGGTGTAGGCAGTGTTAGGTGTAGGTGGTGTTAGGTAGTGTTAGATGTAGGCAGTGTTAGGTGTAGGTGGTGTGAGGTAGGTGGTGTTAGGTGTCTGTGGTGTTAGGTGGTGTGAGGTGTAGGTGGTGTTAGTTGTGTGAGGTGTAGGTGGTGTTAGGTGGTGTGAGGTGTAGGTGGTGTTAGGTGGTGTGAGGTGTAGGTGGTGTTAGGTGTAGGTGGTGTTAGGTGTAGGTGGCATGCGGTGTAGGTGGTGTGAGGTGGTGTTAGGTTGCGTGAGGTGTAGGTGGTGGTAGGTGGTGTAGGTGGTGTGAGGTGGTATGAGGTGTAGGTCGTGTTAGGTGGTGTGAGGTGTAGGTGGTGTGAGGTAGTGTTAGGTGGTGCGAGGTGGTATGAGGTGTAGGTGGTGTTAGGTGGTGTGAGCTGTAGGTAGTGTTAGGTGGTGTGTTAGGTGGTGTGAGCTGTAGGTAGTGTTAGGTGGTGTGTTAGGTGGTGTGAGGTGTAGGTAGTGTTAGGTGGTGTGTTAGTTGGTGTGAGGTGTAGGTAGTGTTAGGTGGTGTGTTAGTTGGTGTGAGGTGGTGTGAGGTGTAGGTAGTGTTAGGTGGTGTGTTAGGTGGTGTGAGGTGTAGGTAGTGTTAGGTGGTGTGTTAGGTGGTGTTAGGTGGTGTTAGGTGTAGGTAGTGTTAGGTGATGTTAGGTGGTGTGAGGTGTAGGTAGTGTTAGGTAGTGTGTTAGGTGGTGTTAGGTGGTGTGAGGTGTAGGTTGTGTTAGGTGGTGTTAGGTGTAGGTAGTGTTAGGTGATGTTAGGTGGTGTGAGGTGTAGGTAGTGTTAGGTAGTGTGTTAGGTGGTGTGAGGTGTAGGTCGTGTTAGGTGGTGTTAGGTGTAGGTAGTGTTAGGTGATGTTAGGTGGTGTGAGGTGTAGGTAGTGTTAGGTGATGTTAGGTGGTGTGAGGTGTAGGTAGTGTGTTAGGTGGTGTGAGGTGTAGGTAGTGTTAGGTGATGTTAGGTGGTGTGAGGTGTAGGTAGTGTTAGGTGATGTTAGGTGGTGTGAGGTAGGTGGTGGTAGGTGATGTTAGGTGGTGTGAGGTGTAGGTAGTGTGTTAGGTGGTGTGAGGTGTAGGTAGTGTTAGGTAGTGTGTTAGGTGTTGTGAGGTGTAGGTAGTGTTAGGTAGTGTGTTAGGTGGTGTGAGGTGGTGCATTCCTACAGTACCACCATACAGACACACAGGTTACACACACACTGACGCACACACAAAGTTCCTATACACACAGAGATGCACAACATTTCCACTCACCATCATATAGACCGATCAATTGTTTTTAAAGACTTGCACATCATATGACACACACACACGTACACACGTACACACGTACACAGGCCCAGCGCCTCTGCCCTGGATCTCCCAGCAGGCCTGATCGTCAGGGTAACCCTGCTTATGTAACAACTTCAGAGCAGACAAAGGGAGAGAGAGAGAGCGTGTGTGTGTGTGTGTGTGTGTGTGTGTGTGTGTGTGTGTGTGTGTGTGTGTGTGTGTGGTGTGTGTGTGTGTGTGTGTGTGTGTGTGTGTTTTCATATGCATATGTGTGTAAGAGATAGGCCTATATATAGAGAGCTACGGAGCTAGAGAGAGAAAGAATAAGCAATGTAGGTTAGATAAAAACTACTGTACTGTGATATACTGTACTGTATTATACTGTACTGTAATGTACTGTAATATACTGTGATATACCGTACTGTATTATACTGTACTGTAATATACTGTACAGTATAATGTAATGTATTGTAACATACTGTGAAATACTGTACTGTATTATACTCTACTGTAATGTAATGTACTGTAATATACTGTACAGTATAATGTAATGTAATGTATTGTAATATACTGTGAAATACTGTACTGTATTATACTCTACTGTAATGTAATGTACTGTAATATACTGTACAGTATAATGTAATGTAATGTATTGTAATATACTGTATTATACTGTACTGTAATATACTGTACCAGTCAGAAGTTTGGACAAACCTACTCATTCCAGGGTTTTTCTTTATTTTTACTATTTTCTACATTGTAGAATAATAGTGAAGACATCAAAACTATGAAATAACACACATGGAATCATGCAGTATTACAGATAGTTGTGAATGAATCGTGAATAACGATGAGAGAGAAAGTTACAGATGTACAAATGTCATTCACCCAAGACATGTTAACCTCTCACCATTACAATAACATGGAAGGTTAGCATTTTGTATGATATATGTGTTTCTAATTTTCTCACTCATTATTATTCACGATTCATTCAGGACTATCTGTAATCATGGTAGCATCCACATTAATACAGAAGTGTTTAGAAATACACACACACACTTGACCAAAAGTGTGTGGACACCTTCTCGTCGAACATCTCATTCCAAAATCATGGACATTAACATAGAGTTGGTCCACCCCTTTGCTGCTATAACAGCCTCCACTCTTCTGGTAAAGCTTTCCACTAGATGTTGGAACATTTCTGCTTCCATTCAGCCACAAGAGCATTAGTGAGGTCGGGCACTGATGTTGGGCGATTACTAAGCCTGGCTCACAGTCGGCGTTCCAATTCATCCCAAAGGTGGTCGATGGGGTTGAGGTCAGGGCTCTGTGCAGGCCAGTCAAGTTCTTCCATACCGATCTGGACAAACCATTTATGTTTGGACCTGGCTTTGTGCACGGGGGCATTGTCATGCTGATACAGGAAAGGGCCTTCCCCAAACTGTTGCTACAAAGTTGGTTGAACAGTATCATCTAGAATGTCCTTGTATGCTGTAGCGTTAAGATTTCCCTTCACTGAAACTAAGGGGCCTAGTCCGAACCATGAAAAACAGCCCAAGATGATAATTCCTCCTCTACCAAACTTTGCAGTTGGCACTGTGCATTCCGGCAGGTAGCATTCTCCTGGCATCCCTCAAACCCAGATTTGTCCGTCGGACTGCCAGATGGTGAAGCGTGATTCATCACTCCAGAGAATGCATTTCCACTGCTCCAGAGTCCAATTTCGGCAAGCTTTACACCATTCCAGCCATTGCGCATGGTGATCTTAGGCGTGTGTGCAGCTGCTCAGCCATGGAAATCCATTTCATGAACATTTCATTGTGCTAACATTGCTTCCAGACGCAGTTTGGAACTCAGTATATAGTGTTGCAACTAAGGACAGGCAATTTTTACGCGCTATGTGCTTCAGCTGTCTCGTTCTGTGAGCTTATGTGGCCTACCACTTCTCAGCTGAGCCGTGGTTGCTCCTAGAGGTTTCCACTTCACAATAACCGCATTTACAGTTGACAGGGGCAGCTCTAGCAGTGCAGAGATGTGACGAACTGACTTGTTGGAAAGGAGTCCGTGCCCGGTGCCATGAGTCATTGAGCTCTTCAGTAAGGCCATTCTGCTGCCAATGTTTGTCTATGGAGATTGCATGGCAATGTGCTCAATTTTATGCAACTGTTAGCAGTGGGTGTGGCTGAAATAGCTGAATCCACTAATTTGAAGGGGTGTTCACATACTGCTGTATATACAGTGTATTTCTATGTTTGTATCTCTTTCTCCCTCTCTCTCCCACTCTCTCACCCGTCTGTTCATTGTGACACCTCTCTGTGTTTCCACCATCAGAGCCATTAGCAGCTCTAATGTGTCACCATTGCCAGGGCTTAGCACCTCATGTCAACTAATTTCTACTGCACCCAGCACATATTTCATATTAATCCTCCATCTCTTCTCTTCTACTCCAACTGTACATGACATTTATTTAGCTACAGAACAGTAATATATAGAAAAAAATGCATTACTTTGCTAACAGTCGACACAGTCCATAGATCTATAGATACTGAGTATGGTGAATGTATTAAATGAATATATTCAGATATTGGTGAATTTGAGGTTGTTTGATCTGCTGTCATTCTGTACTGATGAATTGACCCCGAGAATGAAGAACTACACCAAAACACAGGGAGTATTTTGTATCCATGGTAATGCTGTGACATGGGGAAAGACATTTCATAGTAACTAGTGGCTCTTTAGATCGAGTAGTGTTTTTTTTGTTGTCCTGGGGGAGTATTGGTGCATAATGGTCACATCCTGCACATTCAAAAGGGATATCACGCTACACGCTACTGCTACATATCTTCCACAACAGCACAGTGTTTTTGATCTAATTACCCATAATTCAGTTCAGTTCGTGCTATAAATTCTCAGACAACACAAAGATTCCTTGATGCCCTTCCAGGCTCCCTCTGCCTACCCAAGGACGTCAGAGGACAAAAATCAGTTAACCACCTAACTGAGGAACTCAATTTAACCTTGCGCAATACCCTAGATGCAGTTGCACCCCTAAAAACTAAAAACATTTGTCATAAGAAACTAGCTCCCTGGTATACAGAAAATACCCGCGCTCTGAAGCAAGCTTCCAGAAAATTGGAACGGAAATGGCGCCACACCAAACTGGAAGTCTTCTGACTAGCTTGGAAAGACAGTACTGTGCAGTATCGAACTGCTCGATCAAACTATTTTTCCAACTTAATTGAGGAAAATAAGAACAATCCGAAATTTATTTTTGATACTGTCGCAAAGCTATCTAAAAAGTAGCATTCCCCAAGTGAGGATGGCTTTCACTTCAGCAGTAATAAATTCATGAACTTCTTTGAGGAAAAGATCATGATCCTTAGAAATCAAATTACGGTCTCCTCTTTAAATCTGCGTAATCCTCCAAAGGATGTCCTGAGTCTGCACAACTCTGCCAGGACCTAGGATCAAGAGAGACACTCAAGTGTTTTAGTACTATATCTCTTGACACAATGATGAAGATAATCATGGCCTCTAAACATTCAAGCTGCATACTGGACCCTATTCCAACTAAACTACTGAAAGAGCTGCTTCCTGTGCTTGGCCCTCCTATGTTGAACATAATAAACGGCTCTCTATCCACCGGATGTGTACCAAACTCACTAAAAGTGGCAGTAATAAAGCCTCTCTTGAAAAAGCCAAACCTTAACCCAGAAAATATTAAAAACTATCGGCCTACATCGAATCTTCCATTCCTCTCTAAAATCTTAGAAAAAGCTGTTGCGCAGCAACTCACTGCCTTCCCGAAGACAAACAATGTATATGAAATGCTTCAGTCTGGTTTTAGACCCCATCATAGCACTGAGACTGCAGTTGTGAAGGTGGTAAATGACCTTTTAATGGCGTCAGACCGAGGCTCTGCATCTGTCCTCGTGCTCCTAGACCTTTGTGCTGCTTTTGATACCATCGATTACCACATTCTTTTGGAGAGATTGGAAACCCAAATTGGTCTACATGGACAAGTTCTGGCCTGGTTTAGATCTTATCTGTCGGAAAGATATCAGTTTGTCTCTGTGAATGGTTTGTCCTCTGACAAATCAACTGTACATTTCGGTGTTCCTCAAGGTTCCGTTTCAGGACCACTAATGTTTTCACTATATATTTTACCTCTTGGGGATGTCATTCGAAAACATAATGTTAACTTTCACTGCTATGCGGATGACACACAGCTGTACATTTCAATGAAGCATGGTGAAGCCCCAAAATTGCCCTCACAAAATTGCCTGTGTTTCAGACATAAGGAAGTGGATGGCTGCAAACTTTCTACTTTTAAACTCGGACAAAACAGAGATGCTTGTTCTAGGTCCCAAGAAACAAAGAGATCTTCTGTTGAATCTGACAATTAATCTTGATGGTTGTACAGTCGTCTCAAATAATACTGTGGAGGACCTCGGCGTTACTCTGGACCCTGATCTCTCTTTTGACGAACATATCAAGACTGTTTCAAGGACAGCTTTTTTCCATCTACATAACATTGCAAAAATCTGAAACTTTCTGTCCAAAAATTATGCAGAAAAATGTATCCATGCTTTTGTTACTTCTAGGTTAGACTACTGCAATGCTCTTTCCAGCTACCCGGATAAAGCACTAAATAAACTTCAGTTAGTGCTAAATACGGCTGTTAGAATCCTGACAATTTTTTTTATCATATTACTCCAGTGCTAGCCTCCCTACACTGGCTTCCTGTTAAGGCAAGGGCTGATTTCAAGGTTTTACTGCTAACCTACAAAGCAATACATGGGCTTGCTCCTACCAATCTTTCTGATTTGGTCCTGCCGTATATACCTACAAGTACGCTACGGTCACAAGACGCAGGCCTCCTAATTGTCCCTAGAATTTCTAAGTAAACAGCTGGAGGCAGGGCTTTCTCCTATAGAGCTTCATATTTATGGAATGGTCTGCATACCCATGTGAGAGACGCAGACTCTGTGTCGACATAAGTCTTTACTGAAGACTCATCTCTTCAGTGGGTCATATGATTGAGTGTAGTCTGGCCCAGGAGTGGGAAGGTGAATGGAAAGGCTCTGGAGCAACGAACCGCCCTTGCTGTCTCTGCCTGGCCGGTTCCCCTCTTTCCACTGGGATTCTCTGCCTCTAACCCTATTACAGGGGCTGAGTCACTGGCTTACTGGGGCTCTTTCATACCGTCACTAGGAGGGGTGCGTCAATTGAGTGGGTTGAGTCACTGACTTGATCTTCCTGTCTGGGTTGCCCCCCCCCCCCTTGGGTTGTGCCGTGGCGGAGATCTTTGTGGGCTATACTCGGCTTTGTCTCAGGAAGGTAAGTTGGTGGTTGAAGATATCCCTCTAGTGGTGTGGGGGCTGTGCTTTGGCAAAGTGGGTGGGGTTATATCCTTCCTGTTTGGCCCTGTCCGGGGGTATCATCGGATGGGGCCACAGTGTCTCCTGACCCCTCCTGTCTCAGCCTCCAGTATTTATGCTGCAGTAGTTTATGTGTCGGGGGGCTAGGGTCAGTTTGTTATATCTGGAGTACTTCTCCTGTCTTGTCCGGTGTTCTGTGTGAATTTAAGTATGCTCTCTCTAATTCTCTCTTTCTTTTTCTCTCTCGGAGGACCTGAGCCCTAGGACCATGCCTCAGGACTACCTGGCATGATGACTCCTTGCTGTCCCCAGTCCACCTGGCCGTGCTGATGCTCCAGTTTCAACTGTTCTGCCTGGGGCTATGGAATCCTGACCTGTTCACCGGACGTGCTACCTGTCCCAAACCTGCTGTTTTCAACTCTCAAGAGACAGCAGGAGTGGTAGAGATACTCTTCATGATCGGCTATGAAAAGCCAAGCACTCCTGAGGTGCTGACTTGCTGCACCCTCGACAACTACAGTGATTGTTATTATTTGACCATGCTGGTCATTTATGAACATTTTAACATCTTGGCCATGTTCTGTTATGATCTCCACCCGGCACAGCCAGAAGAGGACTGGCCAGCCCACATAGCCTAGTTCCTCTCTAGGTTTCTTCCTAGGTTTTGGCCTTTCTAGGGAGTTTTTCCTAGCCACCGTGCTTCTACACCTGCATTGCTTGCTGTTTGGGGTTTTAGGCTGGGTTTCTGTACAGCACTTTGAGATATCAGCTGATGTACGAAGGGCTATATAAATACGTTTGATTTGATTATGATTTGATTTGACGGGCGGGGAAGGAGAGGACAGGGCAGGGAAGGAGAGGACAGGGCAGGACAGAAGAGGGACAGGGCAGGACAGGAGAGGACATGGCAGGAGAGAAGAGGACATAAGAGAACAGGGGTACAGAGGCAGCAACACCTGTTCTAATACTACTACAGTATAACTCTACTGTTCTAATACTACTACAGTATAACTCTACTGTTCTAATACTATAATATAACTCTACTGTTCTAATACTACTACAGTATAACTCTACTGTTCTACTACTACAGTATAACTCTACTGTTCTAATACTACTACAGTATAACTCTACTGTTCTAATACTACTACATTATAACTCTACTGTTCTAATACTGCACTATAACTCTACTAGTACTACTACTACTGCTAAGGTACACTACTGACGATGCGCTCCCCAAATTTCACCAGGCTCACTGTTCATGAACTCTTGGAAGTGCTTGCACAAAGGATAGTAACATCTGTGTTCTTGGAATCTGAATATCTGGACTTGTCCAGTGACTGCTGAGAAAGATCAGCTGACAACAGGGGAAAGTCCTTGTGGCGGCACGGAGAGACGGCTGACAGGAGGGAATAGACCCCACTGGGACAGTCATGGGGTAGCTTCCCATTTCTGTAGTTTCCCATGCTTCGCAGTATGTTGGAAACACCCGCTTTAGCTACAGAAAGACAACATACCCCTAGAGTCTGCGAGAGCGGGGGTGGAAGATGACTCATCGGCTGACAACATGGTAACGACTGGACCGGAAACGACTACGAGTAATGAGAGCACAGCACGAGAACACCACAGCAACTGTCACAAGTTCTGCTGCAACAGCGGGCCACAAACAGATGCAGGTATGTGTCTGTGGTTGGAGGAAAGTTACATCACACCATGGGTTGAGGATCCACCAGGGGAAGAAGGAGTGTTTGTGTAAAGAGAGACAGAGGATTACTTTGATTGCATTGATTACTTTCTGCGAAAGCGATCAAATCAGTCGAATGAAGCACAGCAACTGGACGCAAACCATAGTTTGCAGTGCATCAGTACCACTATCATGGAGGACGTAAACTCAAGCACCAAAGTAACAACTGAGGTGGAACCAACAACAGGAGTGGAACTCACCCAGCCTCCCAGACCTGCAGTCGAGAGGAGACTACCAGGGCACAGATCGTATGTGAAGTGGCCTGGTGCCAGTGACAAGAAGTTGTGGGAAACAGTGAATACTGACCTTACCTTGATCCTCGAGAAACTTCGAGGCACAGTGGAGAAGAAGTTGGAGAGGATGGGGGACATCATCTATGAGTACGGGGCAGAAAGCTTTGGAGTGCAAGAGGCAAAAGGCGGGAGAAAGGTTCCAACTCCACCAGTTTCCAGGAGGCAACAAGAAATCAAGCGCCTCGTTCAAGAAAGGAGACAGCTTAAGAAACAGTGGAAGAAGGCCTCAGAAGTGGAAAAGGAGGGCATAGAGGCACTTCAGGCTGACATCAAAACCCAGTTGACATCCCTCCGTAGAGCAGAGAACCTACGGAAACGCAGAAGGATGAAAGAACAAACTAGAACTCGATTCTATTAAGATCCCTTCAAGTTCCTTAAAAGTCTCTTCACGAAGGAAAAAAGTGGAGCTCTAAAAACAACAAAGAAAGACCTAGAGGAGCACCTGAGAACAACAAACTTTGACTCAAAGCGACATGAACATCTGGCCATCCCATCAGATATCCCACCCATTGAACCCCCGGAACATCATATTGAGACCAGCCCTCCGACATGGAAAGAGGTGGAAAACACAGTGCAAGAACAGCATCAGCCCCGGGGCCAAATGGAGTCCCGTACAAAGTGTATAAGAACACATCAGACGTCCGGCATGTACCATTTCTCATGTACCATTTCTCCGTTGGCATTCATAATGGCAATGGAGGTTATCATCAGATCCTCAAAATGGGTTGCTGGTGGACAGCGAGTCGACTCTGGTTTCCGCCTCCCTCCACTCAGCGCCTACATGGACGACATTACAACATTGACCACCACTGTCCCATGCACCAGGAGACTGCTCAGAAAACTTGAGGAGAACATCAGCTGGGCCCGTATGAAGATTAAACCAAATCACGCAGCATCTCGATTGTGAAGGGAGTACTCTCTGACCTGAAATTCTTAATCGGAGATGACCAAATCCCAACTATGTCTGAGCAGCCGATAAAAAGCCTTGGAAGGTGGTATGATGCAAGCCTGAAGGACAAAGACCAGGTGCAACAGCTGCGCAAAGACATCAGTAGTAGCCTACAGTCCATCGACAACACCCAGCTACCTGTAAAGTTAAAGGCCTGGTGTCTGCAGTTTGGTCTCCTACCCCGGGTGTTGTGGCCCCTAGCAGTGTATGATGTTCCAATCTCAACAGTGGAGAAGATGGAAAGAGGAGTCACAGGCTACTTAAAGAAGTGGCTCGGAGTTCCACGATGCCTTACCACCATAGGCCTCTATGGAGATGGTGTCCTCAAGCTGCCCCTCGCCTGTCTAACAGAGGAATTCAAGTGTGCAAAAACCAGGCTCCAGATGACACTGAATGAATCTCGAGACCCAGTGGTGAGCAACAACGCGCAACTGGGCGCAAATGGAGGCCAGGAAAAGCAGTCCAGGAGGCAACAGCAGCCCTCAGACATGCTGACATTGTGGGTCATGTTCAGCAAGGGAGAGGAGGCCTTGGGCTAACTAGCCGTGCTGCTTGGAGTAAGGCCACTGCACCAGAGCGGCGGAAGATGGTAGTGCAGGAAGTACGCCATCAGGAGGAGGCTGCAAGGTGGGCCAAGGCAGTCTCTCTTGCCAAACAGGGACAGTGGACTCGATGGAACTGTGTGGAGAAGAGGAAGATCAGCTGGAAGAATCTGTGGGCCATGGAAGCGAGGAGGTTGAGCTTTTCCATCAGAGCAACATATGACGCCCTTCCAACACCAGTTAATCTTCACCAATGGTATGAGCGAGACCAGCTGCGCTTGGCACGCGACTGGAAAATGCTAGCTGACATTGGCCGGCAACTTGTGTTTCCTCCGGAGATCGCAACCACCACCCTAAGACATGACATGGTGCTCTGGTCCCGTTCACTCAAGAAGGTCTTCATCATTGAGCTCACAGTACCCTGGGAGGACTCAGTCGATGAGGCTTATGAGCGAAAACATCTGCGCTATGCCGATCTAGCTGCCGAAGCATGGCATCATGGCTGGAACACAGAAGTCCGACCAGTGGAGGTGAGCTGCAGAGGTTTTGTGGCAACATCTACTGCTTAGAGACCTGGGAATTAAGGACCAGAGCCAGCGTTCGGCAATCAAAGCTGTATCGGAGGCGGCAGAAAGCAGCAGTCAGTGGCTTTGGATGAAGAGGAAAGACCCCAGCTGGGCCCCGAAGTGAGAGGGCCAGGAGGTATGCGGTCAACAATGCTTGACTCAGGGAGGAGGACGCCCCTGCCATGCCTAGTCCCATGGGATGTTGGCTATCAACAACAAGGCAACTCCTATGACTAATTGGGAATGGGACGCAAGCGTAGGATTGATCACCCTGTCGCTGGCCGCCTTTGGGGAGGGTGTATAGTGTGAAAGGCCGAAACACCCTAGGAACCAAAGGTATACTACTGACGATGCGCTCCCCAAATTTCACCAGGCTCACTGTTCATGAACTCTTGGAAGTGCTTGCACAAAGGATAGTAACATCTCATCCTGTGTTCTTGGAATCTACAGTATAAAATGGCGCCGGAGAAGATGGCAGACATTTTACCGGTTGTGTTTTTTTGTTTGCTTATTTGCATTGTTTGTAACTTATTGTTTTACCTATTTTGTACATAATGTTGCCTTTACCGTCTCTTATGACCAAAAATAACTTCTAGACATCAGGACTGCGATTACTCACCACGGACTAGCAGAATCCTTTTTCCTTTCACGACTCTGACGAGCCCGATTCTGAGGATACGCTGCTTCCTCGGGAGCAGGCCCTGATCCCCGTGATCTGCGTGAAGAGTAGGCGACCAAAGAGGAGCCAAAAGTCTGTCTGCCTTCTAAGAATTTGCAAGCGATTGAATTAACCCCCACTATCCTTCATTCTGCTAGCAAACATGCAATGTTTGGACAATAAAATCGACGAGTTACACTGAAGATTAAACTACCAATGGGACATTAAAAACTGTAACATCTTATGATTCACGGAGTCATAGCTGAATGACGACAACATCAACACACAGCTGGCTGGTTATATGATGTACCGGCAGGATAGAACAGAGGCGTCTGGTAAGACAAGGGGCAGCAGACTATGTATTTTTGTAAACAGCTGGTTTCTTTGTAGCTGTTTGTAAACAATCTGTATTCTTTGTAGCTGTTTACATACTACCACAGTCAGAGGCTGGCACTAAGATAGCATTGAATGAGCTGTATTCCACCATAAACAAACAAGAAAACGCTCACCCAGAGGCGGCGCTCCTAGTAGCCGGGGACTTAAATGCAGGGGAACTTAAATCAGTTTGACCAAATTTCTATCAGCATCCAGAGGAAAAATACTCCACACAAAGAGACACGTACGAAGCTTTCCCTCGACCTACATTTGGGGAATATGACAATAATTCTATCCTCCTTACAAGCAAAAGTTCAAGCAGGAAGCACCAGTGACGAGATCAATAAAAAAGTTGTCAGATGAAACAGATGCTAAGCTACAGGACTGTTTTGCTAGCACAGACTAGAATATGTTCTGGGATTCATCCAATGGAATTGAGGAGTACACGACTTCAGTCATTGGCTTCATCAATAAGTGCATCGATGATGTCGTCTCCACAGTGACCGTACGTACATACCCCAACCAGAAGCCATGGATTACAGGCAGCATCCACACTAAGCTAAAGGCTAGAGCTGCCACTTTCAAGGACCGGGACTCTAACCCGGAAGCTTATAAGAAATCCCGCTATGCCCTCTGACGAACCGTCAAACTGGCAAAGCGTCAATACAGGACTAAGATCGAATCGTGCTACACCAGCTCTGAAGCTCGTCGGATGTGGCAGGGCTTGCAAACCATTACAGACTACAAGGGGAGGCACAGCCGAAAGCTGCCCAGTGACATGAGCCTGCCAGACGAGCTAAACGACTTCAATGCTCGCTTCGAGGCAAATAACACTGAAACATGCATGAGAGCTCTAGCTGTTCCGGAAGACTGTGTGATCACGGTCTTCGCAGCCGATGTGAGTAAGACCTTTAAACCGGTCAACATTCACAAGGCCGCTGGGCCAGACGGATTACCAGGATGTGTACCAGTACCCCTGTATATAGTCTCCACATTGACTCTGTACCGGTACCCCCCTGTATATAGTCTCCACATTGACTCTGTACCGTAACACCCTGTATGTAGTCTCCACATTGAATCTGTACCGTAACCCCCTGTATATAACCGCCACATTGACTCTGTACCGTAACACCCTGTATATAGCCTCCTCACATTGACTCTGTACCGTAACCCCCTGTATATAGTCTCCACATTGAAAATGTACCGGTACCCCCTGTATATAGTCTCCACATTGAATATGTACAAGTACCCCCTGTATATAGTCTCCACATTGAATATGTACCAGTACCCCCTGTATATGGTCTCCACATTGACTCTGTACCAGTACTCCCTGTATGTAGTCTTGCTGTTGTTATTTTACTGTTGCTCTTTAATTACTTGTTACTTTTATTTCTTATTCTTATCTGTATTTTTTGAAACTGCAATGTTGGTTAGGGGCTCGTAAGTAAGCATTTCACTGTAAGGTCTACTACACCCGTTGTATTCAGCATTTCCCTGTAAGGTCTACTACACCTGTTGTATTCAGCATTTCCCTGTAAGGTCTACTACACCTGTTGTATTCAGCATTTCCCTGTAAGGTCTACTACACCTGTTGTATTCAGCATTTCCCTGTAAGGTCTACTACACCTGTTGTATTCAGCATTTCCCTGTAAGGTCTACTACACCTGTTGTATTCAGCATTTCCCTGTAAGGTCTACTACACCTGTTGTATTCAGCATTTCCCTGTAAGGTCTACTACACCTGTTGTATTCAGCATTTCCCTGTAAGGTCTACTACACCTGTTGTATTCAGCATTTCCCTGTAAGGTCTACTACACCTGTTGTATTCAGCATTTCCCTGTAAGGTCTACTACACCTGTTGTATTCAGCATTTCACTGTAAGGTCTACTACACCTGTTGTATTCAGCATTTCCCTGTAAGGTCTACTACACCTGTTGTATTCAGCATTTCCCTGTAAGGTCTACTACACCTGTTGTATTCAGCATTTCCCTGTAAGGTCTACTACACCTGTTGTATTCAGCATTTCCCTGTAAGGTCTACTACACCTGTTGTATTCAGCATTTCCCTGTAAGGTCTACTACACCTGTTGTATTCAGCATTTCCCTGTAAGATCTACTACACCTGTTGTATTCAGCATTTCCCTGTAAGGTATACTACACCTGTTGTATTCAGCATTTCCCTGTAAGGTCTACTACACCTGTTGTATTCAGCATTTCACTGTAAGGTCTACTACACCTGTTGTATTCAGCATTTCCCTGTAAGGTATACTACACCTGTTGTATTCAGCATTTCCCTGTAAGGTCTACTACACCTGTTGTATTCAGCATTTCCCTGTAAGGTCTACTACACCTGTTGTATTCAGCATTTCCCTGTAAGGTCTACTACACCTGTTGTATTCAGCATTTCCCTGTAAGGTCTACTACACCTGTTGTATTCAGCATTTCCCTGTAAGGTCTACTACACCTGTTGTATTCAGCATTTCCCTGTAAGGTCTACTACACCTGTTGTATTCAGCATTTCCCTGTAAGATCTACTACACCTGTTGTATTCAGCATTTCCCTGTAAGGTATACTACACCTGTTGTATTCAGCATTTCCCTGTAAGGTCTACTACACCTGTTGTATTCAGCATTTCACTGTAAGGTCTACTACACCTGTTGTATTCAGCATTTCCCTGTAAGGTATACTACACCTGTTGTATTCAGCATTTCCCTGTAAGGTCTACTACACCTGTTGTATTCAGCATTTCCCTGTAAGATCTACTACACCTGTTGTATTCAGCATTTCCCTGTAAGGTCTACTACACCTGTTGTATTCAGCATTTCCCTGTAAGGTCTACTACACCTGTTGTATTCAGCATTTCCCTGTAAGGTCTACTACACCTGTTGTATTCAGCATTTCACTGTAAGGTCTACTACACCTGTTGTATTCAGCATTTCACTGTAAGGTCTACTACACCTGTTGTATTCAGCATTTCACTGTAAGGTCTACTACACCTGTTGTATTCAGCATTTCACTGTAAGGTCTACTACACCTGTTGTATTCAGCATTTCACTGTAAGGTCTACTACACCTGTTGTATTCAGCATTTCACTGTAAGGTCTACTACACCTGTTGTATTCAGCATTTCACTGTAAGGTCTACTGTTGTATTCGGCGCATGCGACTAATACAATTTGATTTCATATGTGGCCGTTCTACACCTACAGTGGATTTTATGTCTCTCAGGAGCTCAGCTAACTTTCGCCCAAGCCTACTGTTCTACTAATACAGTACAGTATCCAACCCCACTACTCTCCTCCTAGATTTGAACCCTAATGATATATTATAGTATAATATGGAAGACATTTAGTACACAGTATCCTGTCCTCACAGTATCCTGCCCTCACAGTACCATGCCCTCACAGTATCCTGTCCTCACAGTACCCTGTCCTCACAGTACCCTGCCCTCACAGTATCCTGCCCTCACAGTATCCTGCCCTCACAGTACCCTGTCCTCACATTATCATGTCCTCACAGTATCCTGCCCTCACAGTATCCTGCCCTCACAGTACCCTGTCCTCACATTATCATGTCCTCACAGTATCCTGCCCTCACAGTACCCTGCCCTCACAGTACCCTGCCCTCACAGTATCCTGCCCTCACAGTACCATGCCCTCACAGTATCCTGTCCTCACAATACCTCTTCATTTCTCTCTCTCCATCCATGTCTGTGTGATGTATCTGTCAGGTTTCAGAGGGCTAGGTCCACTGTAATCACAGCACTAATGGATGCTCTTTAATTATGTCTCTACGCTTTGTACTGGCACAAATCCATAATGGGTCGCACTCCTGGCCATAACTACCGTGTCTAGGAGAGAGAGGAAGAGAGGGGAGAGAGAAAAAATGAGAGATGGAGGGAAGGAGAGACAGTGGGGAGATAGAAAGATGAAATCCGAGAGAGGGAAAGCTGTCACCAGAATGACATTCAGCATTCTAACATCTGGTGTTACTGGACCGCAAAGACACACCGCTTTATCAGACAGTGATGTTTAATGAGTAGCCTCTCTCTCTCTCTCTAAAAACCCATGACCTTGCATGTCAGTGTCCCCAGTGTGTTATAAGACCAATATGTTCTGTGACAGCGCAGAAACCTCCGCCCTGCCACTAGAGGAGTGTCAGTCTGTGTGAGGAAACAGCAGAGTGTCAGTCTGTGTGAGGAAACAGCAGAGTGTCAGTCTGTGTGAGGAAACAGCGGAGTGTCAGTCTGTGTGGAAACAGTGGTGTCAGTCTGTGTGGAAACAGTAGTGTCAGTCTGTGTGGAAACAGCAGCTTGTCAGTCTGTGTGGAAACAATGGTGTCAGTCTGTGTGAGGCAACAGTGGTGTCAGTCTGTGTGGAAACAGTAGTGTCAGTCTGTGTGGAAACAGTGGTGTCAGTCTGTGTGGAAACAGTGGTGTCAGTCTGTGTGAGGAAACAGTGGTGTCAGTCTGTGTGAGGAAACAGTGGTGTCAGTCTGTGAGGAAACAGCAGAGTTTCAGTCTGTGTGGAAACAGTGGTGTCAGTCTGTGTGAGGAAACAGAGGAGTGTCAGTCTGTGTGAGGGAGGGAGGGAGGGAGAGAGAGAGAGAGAGAGAGAGAGAGAGAGAGAGAGAGAGAGAGAGAGAGAAAGGAGTCAAATAGATTGTTTATTTGTTTGCTAATGCATTTCTAAGTGGCCTGGCCTTAAAAGATGAAAGACTGACACGAAAGAGAGAGGGAGAGGAGAGAAGAGCGAGAGAGAGAGAAAATAAGCGACCAATTAGTGAGATTAGCCTTAGATCTTGACGCTTCGTTAACCTTACATGCAGTCCTCAGTCTTTATCCACTGAGGCTATTCCTGACCACTACGAATGTACATGTGTTGACTGAGAGGTGTGTGTGCGTGTGTGTGTGTGTGTGTGTGTGTGCGTGCGTGCGTGCGTGTTGTGCATGCGTATGCCGAGCAGGTCTGCAGGAGGCTACTCTGTGGCAGTAATATTAGCCTAGAACCAAACACTGACTGAGCAACCTCATTGACATGATAATCAAGAATCAGTATCACACACAGCCATGCCTCTCCAGTCTATGGCTTGGAAGACTTCAAATGGACCACAACAACTCCATTTAATATTACCCTGGAAGGGGATAGAGAGTAGCTATAATATTACACTGGAAGGAGAGATAGTAGTTATAATATTACCCTGGAAGGATAGACAGTAGTTATAATATTACCCTGGAAGGGGATAGAGAGTAGCTATAATATTATCCTGGAAGGAGAGAGTAGCTATAATATTACCCTGGAAGGGGATAGAGAGTAGCTATAATATTACCCTGGAAGGGGATAGAGAGCAGCTATAATAGTACCCTGGAAGGAGAGAGTAGTTATAATATTACCCTGGAAGGGGATAGAGAGTAGCTATAATATTACCCTGGAAAGGGAGAGAGAGTAGTTATAATATTACCCTGGAAGAAGAGAGAGAGTAGCTATAATATTACCCTGGAAGGGGAGAGAGAGTAGTTATAATATTACCCTGGAAGGGGATAGAGAGTAGTTATAATATTACCCTGGAAGGGGATAGAGAGTAGTTATAATATTACCCTGGAAGGAGAGAGAGAGAGTAGCTATAATATTACCATTGGAGGATAGAGAGTAGCTATAATGTTACCCTGGAAGGGGATAGAGAGTAGCTATAATATTACCCTGGAAGGAGAGAGAGAGTAGCTAT
The DNA here is from genome assembly GCF_045791955.1 of Oncorhynchus clarkii lewisi. Lineage (NCBI taxonomy): Eukaryota > Metazoa > Chordata > Actinopteri > Salmoniformes > Salmonidae > Oncorhynchus > Oncorhynchus clarkii. The sequence continues at coordinate 10,952,344 of NC_092177.1, forward strand.
TATATTACCCTGGAAGGGGATAGAGAGTAGTTATAATATTACCCTGGAAGGAGAGAGAGAGTAGCTATAATATTACCCTGGAAGGAGAGAGAGAGTAGCTATAATATTACCCTGGAAGGAGAGAGAGAGTAGCTATAATATTACCCTGGAAGGGGATAGAGAGTAGCTATAATATTACCCTGGAAGGAGAGAGAGTAGTTATAATATTAACCTGGAAGGGGATAGAGAGTAGTTATAATATTACACTGTAAGGAGAGAGAGTAGTTATAATATTACCCTGGAAGGGGATAGAGAGTAGCTATAATATTACCCTGGAAGGAGAGCGAGAGTAGTTATAATATTACCCTGGAAGGGGAGAGAGAGTAGTTATAATATTACCCTGGAAGGAGAGAGTAGCTATAGTATTACCCTGAAAGGGAATAGAGAGTAGTTATAATATTACCCTGGAAGGAGAGAGAGAGTAGCTATAATATTACCCTGGAAGGAGAGAGAGAGTAGCTATAATATTACCCTGGAAGGAGAGAGAGAGTAGCTATAATATTACCCTGGAAGGGGATAGAGAGTAGCTATAATATTACCCTGGAATGAGAGAGAGTAGTTATAATATTACCCTGGAAGGAGAGAGAGAGTAGGTATTATATTACCCTGGAAGGGGATAGAGAGTAGTTATAATATTACCCTGGAAGGAGAGAGAGGGTAGCTATAATATTACCCTGGAAGGGGATAGAGAGTAGCTATAATATTACCCTGGAAGGAGAGAGAGAGTAGTTATAATATTACACTGTAAGGAGAGAGAGTAGTTATAATGTTACAATGGAAGGAGAGCGAGAGTAGTTATAATATTACCCTGGAAGGGGATAGAGAGTAGTTATAATATTACCCTGGAAGGAGAGAGTAGCTATAGTATTACCCTGGAAGGGGATAGAGAGTAGGTATAATATTACCCTGGAAGGAGATAGAGAGTAGTTATAATATTACACTGTAAGGAGAGAGAGTAGCTATAACATTACCCTGGAAGGGGATAGAGAGTAGGTATAATATTACCCTGGAAGGAGAAAGTTTTTTATAATATTACCCTGGAAGGAGAGAGAGAGTAGTTATAATATTACCCTGGAAGGAGAGAGAGAGTAGCTATAATATTACCCTGGAAGGAGAGAGAGAGTAGCTATAATATTACCCTGGAAGGGGATAGAGAGTAGCTATAATATTACCCTGGAAGGAGAGAGAGAGTAGTTATAATATTACACTGTAAGGAGAGAGTAGTTATAATGTTACCATGGAAGGAGAGCGAGAGTAGTTATAATATTACCCTGGAAGGGGATAGAGAGTAGTTATAATATTACCCTGGAAGGAGAGAGTAGCTATAGTATTACCCTGGAAGGGGATAGAGAGTAGGTATAATATTACCCTGGAAGGAGATAGAGAGTAGTTATAATATTACCCTGGAAGGAGAGAGTAGCTATAGTATTACCCTGAAAGGGAATAGAGAGTAGTTATAATATTACCCTGGAAGGAGAGAGAGAGTAGCTATAATATTACCCTGGAAGGAGAGAGAGAGTAGCTATAATATTACCCTGGAAGGGGATAGAGAGTAGCTATAATATTACCCTGGAATGAGAGAGAGTAGTTATAATATTACCCTGGAAGGAGAGAGAGAGTAGGTATTATATTACCCTGGAATCGGATAGAGAGTAGTTATAATATTACCCTGGAAGGAGAGAGAGGGTAGCTATAATATTACCCTGGAAGGGGATAGAGAGTAGCTATAATATTACCCTGGAAGGGGATAGAGAGCAGCTATAATAGTACCCTGGAAGGAGAGAGTAGTTATAATATTACCCTGGAAGGGGATAGAGAGTAGCTATAATATTACCCTGGAAAGGGAGAGAGAGTAGTTATAATATTACCCTGGAAGGAGAGAGAGAGTAGCTATAATATTACCCTGGAAGGGGAGAGAGAGTAGTTATAATATTACCCTGGAAGGGGATAGAGAGTAGTTATAATATTACCCTGGAAGGGGATAGAGAGTAGTTATAATATTACCCTGGAAGGAGAGAGAGAGAGTAGCTATAATATTACCATTGGAGGATAGAGAGTAGCTATAATATTACCATTGGAGGATAGAGAGTAGCTATAATATTACCCTGGAAGGGGATAGAGAGTAGCTATAATATTACCCTGGAAGGAGAGAGAGAGAGTAGCTATTATATTACCCTGGAAGGGGATAGAGAGTAGTTATAATATTACCCTGGAAGGAGAGAGAGAGTAGCTATAATATTACCCTGGAAGGAGAGAGAGAGTAGCTATAATATTACCCTGGAAGGAGAGAGAGAGTAGCTATAATATTACCCTGGAAGGGGATAGAGAGTAGCTATAATATTACCCTGGAAGGAGAGAGAGTAGTTATAATATTACCCTGGAAGGGGATAGAGAGTAGTTATAATATTACACTGTAAGGAGAGAGAGTAGTTATAATATTACCCTGGAAGGGGATAGAGAGTAGCTATAATATTACCCTGGAAGGAGAGCGAGAGTAGCTATAATATTACCCTGGAATGAGAGAGAGTAGTTATAATATTACCCTGGAAGGAGAGAGAGAGTAGGTATTATATTACCCTGGAAGGGGATAGAGAGTAGTTATAATATTACCCTGGAAGGAGAGAGAGGGTAGCTATAATATTACCCTGGAAGGGGATAGAGAGTAGCTATAATATTACCCTGGAAGGGGATAGAGAGCAGCTATAATAGTACCCTGGAAGGAGAGAGTAGTTATAATATTACCCTGGAAGGGGATAGAGAGTAGCTATAATATTACCCTGGAAAGGGAGAGAGAGTAGTTATAATATTACCCTGGAAGGAGAGAGAGAGTAGCTATAATATTACCCTGGAAGGGGAGAGAGAGTAGTTATAATATTACCCTGGAAGGGGATAGAGAGTAGTTATAATATTACCCTGGAAGGGGATAGAGAGTAGTTATAATATTACCCTGGAAGGAGAGAGAGAGAGTAGCTATAATATTACCATTGGAGGATAGAGAGTAGCTATAATATTACCATTGGAGGATAGAGAGTAGCTATAATATTACCCTGGAAGGGGATAGAGAGTAGCTATAATATTACCCTGGAAGGAGAGAGAGAGAGTAGCTATTATATTACCCTGGAAGGGGATAGAGAGTAGTTATAATATTACCCTGGAAGGAGAGAGAGAGTAGCTATAATATTACCCTGGAAGGAGAGAGAGAGTAGCTATAATATTACCCTGGAAGGAGAGAGAGAGTAGCTATAATATTACCCTGGAAGGGGATAGAGAGTAGCTATAATATTACCCTGGAAGGAGAGAGAGTAGTTATAATATTACCCTGGAAGGGGATAGAGAGTAGTTATAATATTACACTGTAAGGAGAGAGAGTAGTTATAATATTACCCTGGAAGGGGATAGAGAGTAGCTATAATATTACCCTGGAAGGAGAGCGAGAGTAGTTATAATATTACCCTGGAAGGGGAGAGAGAGTAGTTATAATATTACCCTGGAAGGAGAGAGTAGCTATAGTATTACCCTGAAAGGGAATAGAGAGTAGTTATAATATTACCATGGAAGGAGAGAGAGAGTAGCTATAATATTACCCTGGAAGGAGAGAGAGAGTAGCTATAATATTACCCTGGAAGGAGAGAGAGAGTAGCTATAATATTACCCTGGAAGGGGATAGAGAGTAGCTATAATATTACCCTGGAATGAGAGAGAGTAGTTATAATATTACCCTGGAAGGAGAGAGAGAGTAGGTATTATATTACCCTGGAATCGGATAGAGAGTAGTTATAATATTACCCTGGAAGGAGAGAGAGGGTAGCTATAATATTACCCTGGAAGGGGATAGAGAGTAGCTATAATATTACCCTGGAATTAGAGATAGAGTAGTTATAATATTACACTGTAAGGAGAGAGAGTAGTTATAATGTTACCATGGAAGGAGAGCGAGAGTAGTTATAATATTACCCTGGAAGGGGATAGAGAGTAGTTATAATATTACCCTGGAAGGAGAGAGTAGCTATAGTATTACCCTGGAAGGGGATAGAGAGTAGGTATAATATTACCCTGGAAGGAGATAGAGAGTAGTTATAATATTACACTGTAAGGAGAGAGAGTAGCTATAATATTACCCTGGAAGGGGATAGAGAGTAGGTATAATATTACCCTGGAAGGAGAAAGTTTTTTATAATATTACCCTGGAAGGAGAGAGAGAGTAGTTATAATATTACACTGTAAGGAGAGAGAGTAGCTATAATATTACCCTGGAAGGGGATAGAGAGTAGGTATAATATTACCCTGGAAGGAGAGAGAGAGTAGCTATAATATTACCCTGGAAGGGGATAGAGAGTAGCTATAATATCACCCTGGAAGGAGAGAGTAGTTATAATTTTACCCTGGAAGGAGAGAGTAGTTATAATATTACCCTGGAAGGAGAGAGCAGTTATAATATAACCCTGGAAGGAGAGAGTAGCTGTAATATTACCCTGGAAGGAGAGAGAGAGTAGGTATAATATTACCCTGGAAGGAGAGAGAGGTTATAATATTACCCTGGAAGGAGAGAGAGAGTAGTTATAATATTACCCTGGAAGGGGATAGAGAGTAGCTATAATATTACCATGGAAGGAGAGAGTAGTTATAATATTACCCTGGAAAGAGAGAGAGTAGTTATAATATTACCCTGGAAGGGGATAGAGAGTAGGTATAATATTAACCTGGAAGGAGAGAGATAGTAGTTATAATATTACCCTGGAAGGAAAGAGAGAGTAGTTATAATATTACCCTGGAAGGAGAGAGAGAGTAGCTATAATATTACCCTGGAAGTAGAGAGAGAGTAGTTATAATATTACCCTGGAAGGAGAGAGAGTAGCTATAATATTACCCTGGAAGGAGAGAGAGAGTAGCTATAATATTACCCTGGAAGGAGAGAGAGAGAAGCTATAACATTACACTGGAAGGAGAGAGAGAGTAGCTATAATATTACCCTGGAAGGGGATAGAGAGTAGCTATAATATTACCCTGGAAGGAGAGAGAGTAGTTATAATATTACCCTGGAAGGAGAGAGAGAGTAGGTATTATATTACCCTGGAAGGGGATATAGAGTAGTTATAATATTACCCTGGAAGGAGAGAGAGAGTAGCTATAATATTACCCTGGAAGGGGATGGAGAGTAGTTATAATATTACACTGTAAGGAGAGAGAGTAGTTATAATATTACCCTGGAAGGGGATAGAGAGTAGTTATAATATTACCCTGGAAGGAGAGCGAGAGTAGTTATAATATTACCCTGGAAGGGGATAAAGAGTAGCTATAGTATTACCCTGGAAGGGGATAGAGAGTAGGTATAATATTACCCTGGAAGGAGATAGAGAGTAGTTATAATATTACACTGTAAGGAGAGAGAGTAGCTATAATATTACCCTGGAAGGGGATAGAGAGTAGGTATAATATTACCCTGGAAGGAGAGAGTTTTTTATAATATTACCCTGGAAAGAGAGAGAGAGTATTTATAATATTACACTGTAAGGAGAGAGAGTAGCTATAATATTACCCTGGAAGGGGATAGAGTGTAGGTATAATATTACCCTGGAAGGAGAGAGTAGTTATAATATTACCCTGGAAGGAGAGAGAGAGTATGTATTATATTACCCTGGAAGGAGAGAGAGGTTATAATATTACCCTGGAAGGAGAGAGAGAGTAGTTATAATATTACCCTTGAAGGGGATAGAGAGTAGCTATAATATTACCCTGGAAGGAGAGAGTAGTTATAATATTACCCTGGAAAGAGAGAGAGAGTAGTTATAATATTACCCTTGAAGGGGATAGAGAGTAGCTATAATATTACCCTGGAAGGAGAGAGTAGTTATAATATTACCCTGGAAAGAGAGAGAGTAGTTATAATATTACCCTGGAAGGGGATAGAGAGTAGGTATAATATTAACCTGGAAGGAGAGAGTAGTTATAATTTTACCCTGGAAGGAGAGAGAGAGTAGGTATAATATTACCCTGGAAGAAGAGAGAGAGTAGCTATAATATTACCCTGGAAGTAGAGAGAGAGTAGTTATAATATTACCCTGTTAGGAGAGAGAGTAGCTATAATATTACCCTGGAAGGAGAGAGAGAGTAGGTATAATATTACCCTGGAAGAAGAGAGAGAGTAGCTATAATATTACCCTGGAAGTAGAGAGAGAGTAGTTATAATATTACCCTGTTAGGAGAGAGAGTAGCTATAATATTACCCTGGAAGGAGAGAGAGAGTAGCTATAATATTACCCTGGAAGGGGATAGAGAGTAGCTATAATATCACCCTGGAAGGAGAGAGTAGTTATAATTTTACCCTGGAAGGAGAGAGTAGTTATAATATTACCCTGGAAGGAGAGAGAGTGTAGCTATTTGTCTTTATGAATAAATATCTACCCTATGTGGTCTGACAGAAGAACATACACACACCTTGTTGAATAAACATGTTGCCTTGCAGTGCGCTATATAGGGCTCAGGTCTAAAGTAGTGCACTATATAGGGCTCAGGTCTAATGTAGTGCACTATATAGGGCTCAGGTCTAAAGTAGTGCACTATATAGGGCTCAGGTCTAAAGTAGTGCACTATATAGGGCTCAGGTCTAAAGTAGTGCACTATATAGGGCTCAGGTCTAAAGTAGTACACTATATAGGGCTCAGGTCTAAAGTAGTGTACTATATAGGGCTCAGGTCTAAAGTAGTGCACTATATAGGGCTCAGGTCTAAAGTAGTGCACTATATAGGGCTCTGGTCTAAAGTAGTGCACTATATAGGGCTCTGGTCTAAAGTAGTGCACTATATAGGGCTCTGGTCTAAAGTGGTGCACTATATAGGCTCTGGTCTAAAGTGGTGCACTATATAGGGCTCATGTCTAAAGTGGTGCACTATATAGGGCTCAGGTCTAAAGTGGTGCACTATAGTGCACCACTTTAGGGCTCTGGGGCTCTGGTCTAAAGTGGTGCACTATATAGGGCTCTGGTCTAAAGTGGTGCACTATATAGGGCTCTGGTCTAAAGTGGTGCACTATATAGGGCTCTGGTCTAAAGTGGTGCACTATATAGGCTCTGGTCTAAAGTGGTGCACTATATAGGGCTCATGTCTAAAGTGGTGCACTATATAGGGCTCAGGTCTAAAGTGGTGCACTATATAGGGCTCTGGTCTAAAGTAGTGCACTATATAGTGCTCTGGTCTAAAGTGGTGCACTATATAGGGCTCTGGTCTAAAGTAGTGCACTATATTCGGTTCTATATTCGGCTTTAGGGCTCTGGGGCTCTGGTCTAAAGTGGTGCAATATATAGGGCTCTGGTCTAAAGTGGTGCACTATATAGGGCTCTGGTCTAAAGTGGTGCACTATATAGGGCTCAGGTCTAAAGTGGTGCACTATAGTGCACCACTTTAGGGCTCTGGGGCTCTGGTCTAAAGTGGTGCACTATATAGGGCTCTGGTCTAAAGTGGTGCACTATATAGGGCTCTGGTCTAAAGTGGTGCACTATATAGGGCTCTGGTCTAAAGTAGTGCACTATATAGGGCTCTGGTCTAAAGTAGTGCACTATATAGGGCTCTGGTCTAAAGTGGTGCACTATATAAGGCTCTGGTCTAAAGTAGTGCACTATATAGTGCTCTGGTCTAAAGTGGTGCACTATATAGGGCTCTGGTCTAAAGTAGTGCACTATATTCGGTTCTGGTCTAAAGTAGTGCACTATATTGGGCTCTAGTCTAAAGTAGTGCACTGTATAGAGTTCTGGTCTAAAGTAGTGCACTATATAGGGCTCTGGTCTAAAGTAGTGCACTATATAGGAGATAGGGTGCCATTTGGATGCAGTAGCGTAATGTCTACATGGGCGAGCCCTCTATTGATGTATAATTCATACCAACATCTCTACATTGACGAGAATTGCAGTGCTGTATCTAGAAACTCAAATAAACTGAATGCTGAGTTGTATCCAAAGAACACCATACCTACTGTGAAGCATGGGGGTGGAAACATCATGCTTTGGGGCTGTTTTTCTGCAAAGGGACCAGGACGACTGATCCGTGTAAAGGAAAGAATGAATGGGGTCATGTATCGTGAGATTTTGAGTGAAAACCTCCTTACATCAGCAAGGGCATTGAAGATGAAACGTGGCTGGGTCTTTCAGCATGACAATGACACACCGCCCGGGCAACGAAGGAGTGGCTTTGTAAGAAGCATTTCAAGGTCCTGGAGTGGCCTAGCCAGTCTCCAGATCTCAACCCCATAGAAAATCTTTAGGGGGAGTTGAAAGTCTGTGTTGCCCAGCAACAGCCCCAAAACATCACTGCTCTAGAGGAGATCTGCATGGAGGAATGGGCCAAAATACCAGCAACAGTGTGTGAAAACTTTGTGAAGACTTACAGAAAACGTTTGACCTCTGTCATTGCCAACAAAGGGTATATAACAAAGTATTGAGATAAACTTTTGTTATTGACCAAATACTTATTTTCCACCATAGCAAATACATTCATTAAAAATCCTACAATGTGATTTTCTGGATTTCTTTCTCATTTTGTCTGTCATAGTTGAAGTGTACCTATGATGAAAATTACAGGCCTCTCTCATCTTTTTAAGTGGGAGAAATTGCACAATTGGTGGCTGACTAAATTATTTTTTGCCACACTGTATCTATTCCGTCTCTGTGTATATATCTATTCCCTCTATGTGTATATCTATTCCCTCTGTGTGTATATCTATTCCCTCTATGTGTATATCTATTCCCTCTATGTGTATATCTATTCCCTCTGTGTGTATATATATTCCCATCTGTGTATATCTATTCCCTCTATGTGTGTATCTATTCCCTCTGTGTGTATATATATTCCCTCTGTGTATATCTATTCCCTCTATGTGTGTATCTATTCCCTCTGTGTGTATATATATTCCCTCTATGTGTATCTATTCCCTCTGTGTGTATATATATTCCCTCTGGGTGTATATCTATTCCCTCTATGTGTGTATCTATTCCCTCTGTGTGTATATATATTCCCTCTATGTGTATCTATTCCCTCTCTGTGTATCTATTCCCTCTGTGTGTATATCTATTCCCTCTATGTGTGTATCTATTCCCTCTGTGTGTATATATATTCCCTCTGTGTGTATCTATTCCCTCTGTGTGTATATATATTCCCTCTGGGTGTATATATATTCCCTCTGTGTATATCTATTTCCTCTGTGTGTATATCTATTCCCTCTGTGTGTATAGCTATTCCCTCTATGTGTATATATATTCCCGCTGTCTATATCTATTCCTTCTATGTGTATTCCCTCTTTCCTTCTCTAACTGTGGCTTATCTGGCAGGGGAAATGAGGAGGATCCAACTGCGTGTATGGCACCCTGTTCCATATTTAGTACACTACCTTTGACCAGAGCTATATAGGAACGACATAGGGACGACATAGGGAACAGGGTGTAATTTGTTCCGCAAACACAGAGATTGAAGCTGACTGCTGAAGGCATGTTGTCCTGAAGATGCACAGGGCCTTATCTCTCTCTGGCTCAGGGACTTTCAAGGCTAAGCTACAGTGTAAGGCCTACTGTGTCCCTGGCTCTCTCTACTCCACTCTCCAGTCCACACATAGAGCACCAGTACTAATGTTGTCTGGTGCTAGAGGGCTCTAATAGCAACACTCTAGAACACTCCGGAGCACTCTATAGCTACATTCCAGTAGATTCCGGAACACTCTATAATACTCCCCCTCTCACATGTTGTGTTCTGAAGGACATGTGAAGACCGAGAAGGTGAGAAATATAATAACAGAAATAGGAGGTAGATGACACAGTGTTATGAATGCATGCTTAGTGTAACTATCTTACCGTACAAGATTCTGGACAGCATATTAAAAAAGGTAGATAAGAACCATGCATGATACAATGTCTTTATTGTACGATCATGACATGGTATTCTGGTGACTGTTCACACCTGCTCACTATATGGCTCACAACCAAACATGCTAGACTTTTCAAACCAGCTTTAGATCACCATCCGGGATAGCTTCATCGTATTTAAGTGACACTATTACATCAACAGTGTTTTTAAAGTTTTTTTCCCCCTTTATTTAACCAGGTAGGCCAGTTGAGAACAAGTTTTAATTTACAACTGTGACCTGGCCAAGATAAAGCAAAGCAGTGTGAACAGACAACAACACAGAGTTACACATGGAATAAACAAAACATACAGTCAATGACACAATAGAAAATCTGTATACAGTGTGTGCAAATGGAGTAAGGAGGTAAGGCAATAAATAGGCCAATAGTAGCAAAGTAATTACTGATGACTGCTGAGCCTCATCGTTAACCTGTAGCATGAACACTACCTTCTGAAAGTCCCTCAATGTGCTTCTGCACCTTGCAGCTAACGGCTTGCTGTGGCGTTTTACACTACGATGTGGATGTGCAGTCACTCACTGACGAGACCAAACCCACACTCATACCACCGCCTCATTAACTCCAGACTCAGTTTGGATTGGTCGGAAAAACATTCCAGGCACTGTGACAACACTATAGAGGATTCCACCGCCGTCATCCAAAAATAGACAGATCTAGAAGAGAGAGAGGCAGCACATAAAGATTTTAACGTGTGTGTGTGTGCGTGCGAGCGAGCGCCAGACTGAGAATATTTTGAGAGCTTCCGACATCGAAGCCATTTCAAATATTTATGACTTACTCACTTTATATAAAGGTTATGATTCATTGACTTGATTCATACTTAATAGACTCACTCACCTCACTTTATATAAAGGTTATGATTCATTGACTTGATTCATACTTAATAGACTCACTCACCTCACTTTACATAACAAGGGTTGAGTGGATTCATACTTAATTGTGAGAAAAAAAATTCAAATCTATTTCACACATCACACACACAAGTCAACTCCATCCAACAAGATCTCACAGTCTCGGCAAAATGAGATGTTCAGCCACGTTCTCCTGCTGCTCTGTATCGTTCCATTTCTCCAAACGTCAACTTTAAAAGTTAAAGGTTAAGTTTAGGCACTCATTCCAAATGGTTAAGGGTTTGGGATAGGGTTGAAACCAGAAATAAAAACCAGTGTCCACAACTGGGATCAAACACCCAACCTTCTGATCCAGAGTCAAGGGATTACCCAGGCCTACTTGATGCTAATAGCGCTCACTTTGCCCCTATTGGCTGGTTTTGAAGGCATTTCCTGACATCCTCAGGACATGGATAGTTGTCCAATTTCGTCGCCCACAAATGGTACATCTTGCTGTTTGAGCATCAGAGAGGGCAATGGGAGAAAAATACAGAGACTGTTGACTGTATTCAATGGGAGAAAAATACAGACTGTTGATTGTATTCAATGGGAGAAAAATACAGAGACTGACTGTATTCAATGGGAGAAAAATACAGAGACTGTTGACTGTAATCAATGGGAGAAAAATACAGAGACTTGACTATATTCAATGGGAGAAAAATACAGAGACTTCGTTTTCTCTGTTTCGATGGAAACCAGTGATCCCTGTTTGCAATCTACCTGGCCTGGCTATCACTCAACAACAACTATGTTAATTAATATCTGGTGTCTGACTGATACTAGGTTACTACAGTATATTCAGGTCTAATTAGTAATATCTGGTGTCTGACTGATACTAGGTTACTACAGTATATTCAGGTCTAATTAGTAATATCTGGTGTCTGACTGATACTAGGTTACTACAGTATATTCAGGTCTAATTAGTAATATCTGGTGTCTGACTGATACTAGGTTACTACAGTATATTCAGGTCTAATTAGTAATATCTGGTGTCTGACTGATACTAGGTTACTACGGTATACAGTTACATTTATAGGCCTGTGGTCCCTTCGGTAAAAACATGAACATTTGAAAGGATTTACTTGTGAAATATTTTATAGTCTTTTAACACTTTTCAGTTACAACAATAATAATAATAATAATATCAATGAGAGCGTACACAACTACTGAAATATGTTACCCTAGTTAGTTACTAAAACAATTCATAAAAGGATGTACAATGCAAGATAAATAACCCATTTGAATTGACAGACGACATTTTCCTTTTGTCTGCTGTATAACAAGAGGAATATGCTGACACACACCCAAAAACTGTTTTGTAGAGGTTCTGATTAACGGAGAGTAAGCTATGAAAAGAAAGTCACACACTAATTATGTTCCCAAACATTTAGTAGGTACAGCAACCGTAGGTATACAGTACACCCTGTATGACAAACATGTTCCCCCCCATTGCTGTTTGGTCTACGTTTGACTTGTGACATCGACACTGAAGCTGACATTGACGACTCAATGCTCCTGTCAACACTGTGATATCATACTCTAAGAACGCGCCATCACACTCCAAGAACGCGCCATCACACTCCAAGAACGCGCCATCACACTCCAAGAACGCGCCATCACACTCCAAGAACGCGCCATCACACTCCAAGAACGCGCCATCACACTCCAAGAACGCGACATCACACTCCTAGAACGTGCCATCACACTCCAAGAACGCGCCATCACACTCCAAGAATGCGCCATCACACTCCAAGAACGCGCCATCACACTCTAAGCCATCACACTCTAAGAACGCGCCATCAGACTCTAAGAATGTGCCATCATACTCTAAGAATGTGCCATCATACTTTAAAAATGTGCCATCATACTCTAAAAATGTGTTATCATACTCTAGCGATATCCGATAAAAGATTGATCATCCGTCAGGTATTCAGAATGTCTTCTTCACATCAAAATCACTCCGTCTACCGAACAGTCAAGGCAGTTTCTTTAACAAGAGTTTCTCTTTGTCAGGGAGAATATTCTGTACTTTACAAGTCATATAGTTTACAAGTCATATTACTAGTTGATCCATTGATTATTACTGGTACATGTTTAGCCTTTTCAGATCATTAGTGTTTCTTGGTATTGGAGATGATTCTCAAGCTTTATTTGACCTACTGAGGTACTGTTGGTTGAAGTTGTGAGGTTGTTGTTGATATGCAGACTTGCCCTGAGGGTATACCTGAAAATTACCCTATACCACTTAACCCCTCTTAACCATTCACACACTTTCTTCTGTTACTGTGGTTATAGTTGCTGTGGGTACAATTACTGTTCAGTCCTACTACAGTCAATTCCTAAAATACAACTGGTGTGACTGTACTGACGACGTGCACTAACCAGTGATTTTGCACTTATAAGAGGTGCACTTATCAGGAATCAACTGTACTACAACATTCCCTCAAAAATATGCACAATATCCATGTCCTATCCTATACGGTTGTTTAGCTGCTAGAGTTTTGGGAGAATGTCGTCCTTTGTCTGGTAATGGCGTACACCTGTCTCCTTCTCCCGGGTATACACATTACAGTCAATGAAAGCTACCAAATATCAAAGAGCTTAAAAGTGGAATACTGAACTGAATAGAAGAGTTTGGGATAGATAGATAGAGTAAAAACACATTCCAATGAGAAAAGGGATTGTCCTTCATTAATGTAAACCAGTTCCAGAAGAGGGCTAAGAGCCAAAACGCTGTGGGCTTTCAATAACAAGAGAGGCGGTATAAAAACCAAGATGAGAGGAGGAGGAAGAGTACGAGGATGGGTAGGAGAGGTTCTGTGGACATTGTGATGTAACACTTCACATCTCCTCTGGTCTTCCAGGCATGGGCCATGGACGATTAGAATTCTCAACACTCCTTCGAACAATCAAATAACACACTTCAACCACCCTATTCCCCATGTAGTGCACTACTTTTGACCAGAGCCTGCATAGGGCTTTGGTCAAAAGTAGTGCACTACATAGAGGATAGGGTGCCATTTCCGACAAACCCTCACCCTGTACTAAAACCACTCTGTACTAAAACCACTTATTTCTCTTTCTTGCAGTCAAACACACAACTTGATCTTTTCTCGCATTTTTTCCCCTTGTTTGTTAGCTTTGACTCTCGGACAAGACCCAGCGTTGTTTTTCTAGCATTAAGGATCCCCTCTAGATTGCAAATACCTGGGTTGTCCTAAAGAATATATACATGAACAGCTCGAGAGGATATTGATGGTCCATATAGATCTTCTTTTACCTTATAAGGAGTTCACTGTGCTTTTTTGTGAGACAAGGTGGCATCATGTAAGCTGGTTGTCTTCACAAGCAGAGACTTAACAAAAGGTGAGGCGTTATCTTTACAAGAAAAAGATAATCATTTTTTAATTTTACCTTTATTCAACTAGGCAAGTCAGTTAAGAACAAGTTCTTATTTTCAATGACGGCCTAGGAACAGTGGGTTAACTGGTCTAGGAACAGTGGGTTAACTGCCTGTTCAGGGGCAGAACGACAGATATTTACCTTGTCAGCTCGGGGGTTCAATCTTGCAACCTTTCAGTTACTAGTCCAACGCTCTAACCACTAGGCTATCCTGCCTCTAACCACTAGGCAACCTGCCTCTAACCACTAGGCAACCTGCCTCTAACCACTAGGCAACCTGCCTCTAACCACTAGGCAACCTGCCTCTAACCACTAGGCAACCTGCCACCTCTACACTCTAACCACTAGGCAACCTGCCTCTAACCACTAGGCTATCCTGCCTCTAACCACTAGGCTATCCTGCCTCTAACCACTAGGCTATCCTGCCTCTAACCACTAGGCTATCCTGCCTCTAACCACTAGGCTATCCTGCCTCTAACCACTAGGCAACCTGCCTCTAACCACTAGGCAACCTGCCGCCTCTACACTCTAACCACTAGGCAACCTGCCTCTAACCACTAGGCAACCTGCCGCCTCTACACTCTAACCACTAGGCAACCTGCCTCTAACCACTAGGCTACCTGCCTCTAACCACTAGGCTACCTGCCTCTAACCACTAGGCTACCTGCCTCTAACCACCTGGCTACCTGCCTCTAACCACTAGGCTACCTGCCTCTAACCACTAGGCTACCTGCCTCTAACCACTAGGCTACCTGCCACCCCATTTTAATAGTAAAAGTGCACGGCCCCTTTCCCAACAGTTTGGTCTCAGACATATAAGGAAAATAAGAAGAGGGGATGGAGGAAATTAAAGACTTTCGTTTTGTGTGCCCGGCTGGCCACTCTCTCGCTCTCTCGCTCTCATTCCTCTAGGCTGCTTAGATGTCACATTATTTGGCCATTTTAGTTCAGAGGAGTAGGAGGGTCTGCTGGAGAGATTCAGAACAAAATAGTACTTCAATCTAGGCCCTTTTCCGATTGGCCCCTCCAGCCTGCTAAAGGTACAGACCAGGCAGGACCTGAACTGGACTAAACAAGCTCTTTTACACACAGCATTGTGCTTCACCAAGGCAGATACTATATACAAGAGGAAGGACAGTACATGGAGGGTGGGGGGAGCAGTCTCTGTAGGATGGTTAGGGGGGCTGTGGTCGGGTCTCTGAGGCTTGGTGCTGGGGCAATGGTTGGGTTATAGCTGGATCAGGAGAGGGGACCGCAGAGGTGGTAAGGATTACAGCTGATGGGTGAGAGAAAAATATGGAGAGAGGGGACGGCTGGTTGGAGGCAGGGGGGCTTGACGCATGGGGCCAGGGCCCATGGAGATTGGGGCCAGGGGTGCTTGAAGCAGGAATCCAGGGCTGGGGGCTAGGGAGCACTAAGGGGGCCAAAGAGCCAGGGGGCAGGGGCTGGAGGCTGGGGTCCAGGAGGCAAGGGAATAATTGATGGATCCAGGGATGCAAGGGGGCCCAGGGCTGGATACAGGGAGACGAGGGGGCCCAGGGCTGGATACAGGGAGACGAGGGGGCCCAGGGCTGGATACAGGGAGACGAGGGGATCCAGGGCTGGATACAGGGAGACGAGGGGATCCAGGACTGGATACAGGGAGACGAGGGGATCCAGGACTGGATACAGGGAGACGAGGGGATCCAGGACTGGATACAGGGAGACGAGGGGGCCCAGGGCTGGATACAGGGAGACGAGGGGATCCAGGACTGGATACAGGGAGACGAGGGTAGAGGCTGGATGCTGGGGACCACTAGGGGGACCGGGGACCAGGGCTGATGATGACCTCACTCACGGTAGAACACGTATTCAGTGTAGCTGGTCCAGATCTTGTCGTCCGTCTGCTCGTGAGCGAAGGCGCAGGTCCCCGTGGAGTTACAGGCCACCATGTGAAACCCAGCGTCTGCCAGCTTGTCAAAGGCCTGCTCCAGGAAGGTGAATTTGAGGTAGTAGCGTGACGTGTAGCGCTCTGGGGGTCGGTCCGGGTCCCGGCTCTCGTTCAGCGTCTCCCCAAACACCTCTTTAGCCAGCGACGTCTTGCCACAGACCATAATGCGAGCAACACGTCTGAACTTGGCGTCGGTCTGGCTGTCGCGCCCCAAAGTATAGGAGCCGCGATAACCGATGGTGATGAATCCCGAGCGTTTACCGTCTCCGCTGGGGACCAGACTGGCGCAGGCGGCAGTGCCCAGCGAGGCCAGGTTGCGCCCGGTGTCGATGCCTGGCGAGGAGTCCTCCGGGTCACTCTGACAACCCTCGTCGCCCAGCGAGTTCTGCTTGCTGAGTTTGGGCGCCAGGATCTTTATGAGCTCAGGTAGGTTGAAGAACTCAGCCTCCCGCTGCAGGCGACCCCGCTCTGGGAAGTGGTCAGGGAGCACCAGCTGCTGATCTCTCATGTAGTCCAGAATATACCGGAACAGGAAACCATCTCGGTCCAGGAAGAAACGGCCCTTGGTGTCCCTCGCCAGCCCTTTGGTGGATTTCCTGCTAAACATCTCCCACAGGAGAGAGTCTGGTACGCTGACGAGGGTTGAGTAGCGAGTGATGTACACCTGGCCGCCCACGTTCAGCTCTACTACCTCAGGGAAGATGACTGCTTCCTCTAAAGGAATGCTGGGGGTGTTATCGGGCAGAGCCATGGCTATGGCCGTTCTGTTACAGAGAACTCTGCAACCCTACTCCTACTGTCACCTTGCTAGTGAGGTGGGGAGATTTGTTTCCAAGTTATAGCCTACAACTGTACACAGCAGCTCAGAATAGGTTACTTGCGTTCAAATGAAATACATTTGAATTTTAAAAAATGAGTTTTCTGAACAAAAGGGTATTTCTGAAACCCTAAAGGTGATCAGCTGATAAAAAAGGGCTTAACTACAGCAGCGCACTATTCCTAAAAGAGCAAAGCAATCACCTAAACTGCAGTTATATCATCTCAGGCCGTTAATAGCAAAACTTGACAACACGAAGGCATGTATTCTAACTACAGGTAGCTAAAACACCTTGTGTCCATGTCCTTTACGCGTAAACCAATGGAATATCCTGAATATTGCACCCGAGGATTAAAACAAAATATCCTACCAAAATCCGTTCACGCTTGCATTTCTCAACGAGTCTTGTCTATATATGGAGAACAGTCCGGAATGGATAATAGCTCACAGCAGTCCTTGATCGTTTCCTCTTATTTCGCCCGATTGTCTTGACGCAAAAATACAAAAGGTGGAACTTCAGTACAATCCATAATTGGAGGTGTCGGTTGGAGTACGGATCAGGAATAGCCAATAAAGGAAGCAGAATTCCCAGACGAAATGCGAGCTAGAGCCGTGAACAAAAACAACTCTAGTCGTGCCATCGCCGAGGGGACGACGCTATCTGTCTTTCATTCGGTAGGTTTTCTCCTCCCGTAGTAATAGCCACTCTCTTATGCCATCCCGGAGAGCTCTGCTGCTGCAAAAAAGTACCGTAAATAATCAGCCCCGTTAAACCCCACCTACCTGCCGGTGACGCGCTCTAGCTTTGCCCCGGCCCGGGTCAGTGTTTATATTATGCAAAACTAACAGTTTCACTTACAGCTATAAACACAAAAGCAGATCTTTGATTGTTTAGATGATTCATCAAATGGAATTATGAAGATGATTCATCATTTGGTGTCATGTCATTTCTGTCATGAGCCATAGAGCAAAGCAATTGAGATGTCAATTTGATTTGCAATGTCAATTTAAATTAATTTGTCCTTTTTGAACATCAACTGTGAATAGTATAGTCAACAGGGGTGTAAATGACCAACTAGGGGTCCTTAGAATTGTCATTAACGATCCTTATAATAAAACTCAGATCCCTATAATAAAACAGGACAGCAGCGACACCTATCGGATATAACTACAACTACAACAATGGCAAATACCCAAGACTAAATACAAAACATTGAGCACTCCGTAAAAACGTTAGATATAATTTGAATTCCAAATAAATAAACATCTAAATTGCATTGTAATTAAGATCACTTTATTGGTCAATTGCACACAAGGTCCAACCAAAATTTGACTTCCGCTATTAACCCAACCCCTCTGAAAGACACACACACATATACCGTTTTTTGGAGGAGAGGTGCGGGGGCTGCCAGACTGGGTGCCCAGGGAGCTGTTGTAGTGGGGGGTTGCCTTGTCCAAGGGCACAAAAGCAAGCAATGGTATCTAGGATTTGATACCAGCAACCCTTTGGTAGCCTGCTCACTTCCTGACAGAATTTTCCTGTCTGACCCGGGATTAGAACAAGTAACCCTCCTGCTGCTGGCTCACCTCTCTTACCACTAGGTTACATGCCCTCACCTCTCTTACCACTAGGCTACATGCCCTCACCTCTCCAACCACTAGGCTACATGCCCTCTCCTCTCTTACCACTAGGCTACATGCCCTCACCTCTCTTACCACTAGGCTACATGCCCTCACCTCTCCTACCACTAGGCTACATGCCCTCACCTCTCTTACCACTAGGTTACATGCCCTCACCTCTCCTACCACTAGGTTACATGCCCTCACCTCTCTTACCACTAGGTTACATGCCCTCACCTCTCCTACCACTAGGTTACATGACCTCACCTCTCTTACCACTAGGTTACATGCCCTCACCTCTCTTACCACTAGGTTACATGCCCTCACCTCTCTTACCACTAGGCTACATGCCCTCACCTCTCTTACCACTAGGCTACATGCCCTCACCTCTCTTACCACTAGGTTACATGCCTTCACCTCTCTTACCACTAGGCTACATGCCCTCACCTCTCCAACCACTAGGCTACATGCCCTCACCTATCTTACCACTAGGTTACATGCCCTCACCTCTCCAACCACTAGGTTACATGCCCTCACCTCTCTTACCACTAGGCTACATGCCCTCACCTCTCCAACCACTAGGTTACATGCCCTCACCTCTCTTACCACTAGGCTACATGCCCTCACCTCTCTTACCACTAGGTTACATGCCCTCACCTCTCCTACCACTAGGTTACATGCCCTCACCTCTCTTACAACTAGGTTACATGCCCTCACCTCTCTTACCACTAGGTTACATGCCCTCACCTCTCTTACCACTAGGTTACATGCCCTCACCTCTCTTACCACTAGGCTACATGCCCTCTCCTCTCTTACCACTAGGTTACATGCCCTCACCTCTCTTACCACTAGGTTACATGCCCTCACCTCTCTTACCACTAGGTTACATGCCCTCACCTCTCTTACCACTAGGCTACATGCCCTCTCCTCTCTTACCACTAGGCTACATGCCCTCACCTCTCATACCACTAGGCTACATGCCCTCTCCTCTCCAACCACTAGGTTACATGCCCTCACCTCTCTTACCACTAGGTTACATGCCCTCACCTCTCCAACCACTAGGCTACATGCCCTCTCCTCTCCAACCACTAGGCTACATGCCCTCACCTCTCTTACCACTAGGCTACATGCCCTCACCTCTCTTACCACTAGGTTACATGCCCTCACCTCTCTTACCACTAGGTTACATGCCCTCACCTCTCTTACCACTAGGTTACATGCCCTCACCTCTCTTACCACTAGGCTACATGCCCTCACCTCTCTTACCACTAGGCTACATGCCCTCACCTCTCTTACCACTAGGTTACATGCCCTCACCTCTCTTACCACTAGGCTACATGCCCTCTCCTCTCTTACCACTAGGTTACATGCCCTCACCTCTCTTACCACTAGGCTACATGCCCTCACCTCTCTTACCACTAGGTTACATGCCCTCACCTCTCCTACCACTAGGTTACATGCCCTCACCTCTCTTACCACTAGGCTACATGCCCTCACCTCTCTTACCACTAGGTTACATGCCCTCACCTCTCCAACCACTAGGTTACATGCCCTCACCTCTCTTACCACTAGGCTACATGCCCTCACCTCTCCAACCACTAGGCTACATGCCCTCACCTCTCCTACCACTAGGCTACATGCCCTCACCTCTCCTACCACTAGGCTACATGCCCTCACCTCTCCAACCACTAGGTTACATGCCCTCACCTCTCCAACCACTAGGTTACATGCCCTCTCCTCTCTTACCACTAGGCTACATGCCCTCACCTCTCCTACCACTAGGCTACATGCCCTCACCTCTCCAACCACTAGGTTACATGCCCTCACCTCTCCAACCACAAGGTTACATGCCTACCTGGCAGCTAGCCTAGCGGTTAGAACAAGATTTGAGCCACATCCACGTGTCTTGTTGTTTATAAGATATTTGATTTGCAATGGTACTTTAGAATAAACTGCTGGTCAATAAGATGTTGTCTGGTTGATGATTACGGCACCTTAGTAGAACAGGGAGTATTCCAATCACTCCTACAGGAGTCCCTCCTGCCAATACCAGTGTTCCAGCTCCTATAGGAGTCCCTCCTGCCACACCAGTGTTCCAGCTCCTTCAGGGGTCCCTCCTGACACACCAGTGTTCCAGCTCCTATAGGAGTCCCTCCTGCCACACCAGTGTACCAGCTCCTATAGGAGTCCCTCCTGACACACCAGTGTACCAGCTCCTACAGGAGTCCCTCCTGGCACACCAGTATACCAGCTCCTATAGGAGTCCCTCCTGACACACCAGTGTTCCAGCTCCTATAGGAGTCCCTCCTGACACACCAGTGTTCCAGCTCCTATAGGAGTCCCTCCTGACACACCAGTGTTCCAGCTCCTATAGGAGTCCCTCCTGCCACACCAGTGTTCCAGCTCCTATAGGAGTCCCTCCTGACACACCAGTGTTCCAGCTCCTATAGGAGTCCCTCCTGCCACACCAGTGTTCCAGCTCCTATAGGAGTCCCTCCTGACACACCAGTGTTCCAGCTCCTATAGGAGTCCCTCCTGGCACACCAGTGTTCCAGCTCCTATATGAGTCCCTCCTGACACACCAGTGTTCCAGCTCCTATAGGAGTCCCTCCTGACACACCAGTGTTCCAGCTCCTATAGGAGTCCCTCCTGGCACACCAGTGTTCCAGCTCCTATAGGAGTCCCTCCTGACACACCAGTGTTCCAGCTCCTATAGGAGTCCTTCCTATAGTATTCAGACCCCTTGACTTTATCCACATTTTGTGACGCTACAGCCTTATTATAAAAATGATTAAATAGTTTTCTTCCCCCTCAACAATCTACACACACATTTTTTGTTGTTGAAATTTTGGTAAATGTATTAAAACTTAAACTTAAATATCACATTTACAGAAGTATTCAGAACCTTTACTCAGTACTTTGTTGAAGCACCTTTAACAGCAATTCCAGCCTTGAGTTTTCTTGGGTTTGACTCGAAAAGCTTGGCACACCTGTATTTGGGGAGTTTTCAGGTCTCTCCAGAGATGTTTGATTGGGTTCAAGTCCGGGCTCTGGCTGGGCCACTCAAGGACATTCAGAAACGTGTCCCCAAGCCACTCCTGTGTTGTCTTGGCTGTGTGCTTAGGGTCGTTGTCTTGTTGGAAGGTGAACCTTCGCCACATTCTGAAATCCTGAGCGCTCTGGAGCAGGTTTTCATCGAGGATCTCTCGATCCGTTCATCTTTTCCTCGATCCCGACTAGTCTCCCTGTCCCTGCCGCTGAAAAACATCTCCACAGCATGATGATGCCACCAACATACTTCATCGTAGGGATGGTGCCAAGTTTCCTCCAGAAGTGACGGTTGACTACTGCAGAAAGAGAGAAAGAAGTCACGTCTATTGACTAATGCAGTAAGAGCGAGGAGTCATGTCTATTGACTACTGCAGTAAGAGAGAGAGTGGAGTCATGTCTATTGACTAATGCAGTAAGAGGGGAGTCATGTCTATTGACTACTGCAGTAAGAGGGGAGTCATGTCTATTGACTAATGCAGTAAGAGGGGAGTCATGTCTATTGACTAATGCAGTAAGAGTGAGGAGTCATGTCTATTGACTACTGCAGTAAGAGGGAGAGGAGTCATGCCTATTGACTACTGCAGTAAGAGAGAGAGAAGTCATGTCTATTGACTACTGCAGTAAGAGAGAGAGTGGAGTCCTGTCTATTGACTACTGCAGAAAGAGGAGTCATGTCTATTGACTACTGCAGTAAGAGAGGAGTCATGACTATTGACTACTGCAGTAAGACAGGAGTCATGTCTATTGACTACTGCAGTAAGAGAGGAGCATTTCTATTGACTACTGCAGTAAGAGAGAGGAGTCCTGTCTATTGACTACTGCAGTAAGAGAGGAGTCATGTCTATTGACTACTGCAGTAAGAGGAGTAATTTCTATTGACTACTGCAGTAAGAGAGAAATGAGTCATGTCTATTGACTACTGCAGTAAGAGAGGAGTCATGTCTATTGACTACTGCAGTAAGAGAGGAGTCATGTCTATTGACTACTGCAGTAAGAGAGGAGTAATTTCTATTGACTACTGCAGTAAGAGAGGAGTCGTGTCTATTGACTACTGCAGTAAGAGAGGAGTCCTGTCTATTGACTACTGCAGTAAGATAGGAGTCATATCTATTGACTACTGCAGTAAGAGAGAGGAGTCATGTCTATTGACTACTGCAGTAAGAGAGGAGTCATTTCTATTGACTACTGCAGTAAGAGTGGAGTCATGTCTATTGACTACTGCAGTAAGAAAGGAGTCCTGTCTATTGACTACTGCAGTAAGATAGGAATCATGTCTATTAACTACTGCAGTAAGATAGAGGAGTCATGTCTATTGACTACTGCAGTAAGAGGGGAGTCGTGTCTATTGACTACTGCAGTAAGAGAGAAAGGAGTCATGTCTATTGACTACTGCAGTAAGAGAGGAGTCATGTCTATTGACTACTGCAGTAAGAGAGGAGTCATTTCTATTGACTACTGCAGTAAGAGAGGAGTCATGTCTATTGACTACTGCAGTAAGAAAGAGGAGTCATGTCTATTGACTACTGCAGTAAGAGAGGAGTCATTTCTATTGACTACTGCAGTAAGAGAGGAGTCATGTCTATTGACTACTGCAGTAAGAGAGGAGTCCTGTCTCTTGACTACTGCAGTAAGAGGGGAGTCATGTCTATTGATTACTGCAGTAAGAGAGGAGTCATGTCTATTGACTACTGCAGTAAGAGAGGAGTCATGTCTATTGACTACTGCAGTAAGAGAGGAGTCATGTCTATTGACTACTGCAGTAAGAGTCATTTAAGGCCTTTTCTTATTGATCTCACTGTTCTGTTTTTCCAGATATTTAGTAAGTGATGACATATTCAGTGCATCATCCATAGGAATATGATGCA
Source organism: Oncorhynchus clarkii lewisi (assembly GCF_045791955.1). Lineage (NCBI taxonomy): Eukaryota > Metazoa > Chordata > Actinopteri > Salmoniformes > Salmonidae > Oncorhynchus > Oncorhynchus clarkii. Next base: position 10,975,862 of record NC_092177.1, read on the forward strand.
TTCCTCTTCCACTCCCCGTGTCCATAGCAACCATGTGAACCCACCTGTTTCATTCCATGTCCCTCCTGTGAGATGCATCGTCCATCAGCAGTGTCTCCAGAGAGAGGTTACAAAAAGCAGGGGAAGAGCTCTATTTTTGATTCAGTATGTTGATTCAGTCTACTGCTGAGTCTACAGTATGTGGATTCAGTCTACTGCTGAGTCTACATTATGTTGATGTTGATTTATGTAGATTTTTTTTATCACCCGTAGTGTCCAGCCTCTCCCTCTGGGTTCAACTACAGGACTAATCACCCATAGTGTCCAGCCTCTCTCTCTGGGTTCAACTACAGGACTAATCACCCATAGTGTCCAGCCTCTCTCTCTGGGTTCAACTACAGGACTAATCACCCATAGTGTCCAGCCTCTCTCTCTGGGTTCAACTACAGGACTAATCACCCGTAGTGTCCAGCCTCTCCCTCTGGGTTCAACTACAGGACTAATCACCCGTAGTGTCCAGCCTCTCTCTCTGGGTTCAACTACAGGACTAATCACCCGTAGTGTCCAGCCTCTCCCTCTGGGTTCAACTACAGGACTAATCACCCATAGTGTCCAGCCTCTCCCTCTGGGTTCAACTACAGGACTAATCACCCGTAGTGTCCACCCTCTCCCTCTAGGTTCAACTACAGGACTAATCACCCATAGTGTCCAGCCTCTCTCTCTGGGTTCAACTACAGGACTAATCACCTGTAGTGTCCAGCCTCTCCCTCTGGGTTCAACTACAGGACTAATCACCCGTAGTGTCCAGCCTCTCTCTCTGGGTTCAACTACAGGACTAATCAACCGTAGTGTCCACCCTCTCCCTCTAGGTTCAACTACAGGACTAATCACCCATAGTGTCCAGCCTCTCTCTCTGGGTTCAACTACAGGACTAATCACCCGTAGTGTCCACCCTCTCCCTCTAGGTTCAACTACAGGACTAATCACCCATAGTGTCCAGCCTCTCTCTCTGGGTTCAACTACAGGACTAATCACCCGTAGTGTCCAGCCTCTCCCTCTGGGTTCAACTACAGGACTAATCACCCGTAGTGCCCAGCCTCTCTCTCTGGGTTCAACTACAGGACTAATCACCCGTAGTGTCCAGCCTCTCCCTCTGGGTTCAACTACAGGACTAATCACCCATAGTGTCCAGCCTCTCCCTCTGGGTTCAACTACAGGACTAATCACCCATAGTGTCCAGCCTCTCCCTCTGGGTTCAACTACAGGACTAATCACCCATAGTGTCCAGCCTCTCCCTCTGTGTTCAACTACAGGACTAATCACCCGTAGTGTCTACCCTCTATAGGGAATAGGGTGCCATTTTGGACACACAGCAAAGAAGGCCTTCCCCATTTCCAAAATGATAACCCACTCTAGACAGGTTAATGACTAGGTATTTTCCAAAATGATAACCCACTCTAGACAGGTTAATGACTAGGTATTTTCCAAAATGATAACCCACTCTAGACAGGTTAATGACTAGGTATTTTTATCTCATCTGGTAATGTGTTGTCATACTAGTCATTCATTTTTCTAAATTTCCATGGAGTTAAGACCACCATCTTGTGGTGATTACTGAGCTGAGATCAATCCTATTCCCTGCACTACATTTCACCAGAGAATTAAAGGCCTTTAGGGAATAGGGTTCCATTTGGGATTCAGTTATCCCCCCCCCCCCCCCCCCCCCCAAAAAAAAAAGGCAGCAGAAACTAAAAAGATAACTGTTTATTTCGGTTCCTCCTCAACAGTAGTTTCTGAACAATCAAACAAGAAAATTTGACAACGAAAGTACAAGAAAATGCACACATTTTGAACCACAATTAAACTCCATGGGACAGCATATTATGTGCATACTGTAAGAAGTCAATGCCAATCTCTCAACCATTGTATTCAAGGTGAGTGTAGCCCAGTCACTGTGGGGTTGCTGGATACCAGTGAGCAGAACTCTTACCAGAAAGACCAACCATTTACCTATGAGCTATCAATACAAAACAGTTCAGCTGTCTCTCTATTGACAATACATTTCATATGAATACCGATCGCTACCGTCCCAACTATACAAGGTCCTGATATACCCCAACCTCTCTCCCCACCACTCATATTGTCTGTTATATTCAGGGAATATAAATTATACACCCTTTGCATACATGTAAAAATTAACAAAATGATAAAGTGCTTTCTACCGACTCAAACGGACACACAATCTCTTAGAGAATGGTACTTTACACAACGGAGTACGTCTGAGACTTAAAATCACTTTACTTTTCAGATCTCTGTTTTTAGCAGAGCTCAGTGCATGAGGAGAAACAGAACATATAAGACATGACCATCGGATGGTTGGCTTGTTTGACCACATCTGTGTTCTGTGTGATGACACGTACACATCCTATACAAATCTTACAGTGGCATTCACAACAAGGTCAACAACAAAAAAACCTGCAGTGACAACTGCTGGAGTTCTTACCAAAACGCACAGAACGGAACCATCTGTCCACCTAACATGACATTAAAACATTCAAGTTTAATTAATAATAGTCGACACTGTTAAGAAACAGAACAAAAGTTGTTTGTTAAAAAAAAATAAAAAATGAGTTGGTTTCGTAGCTCATAGGTTAAGGTGCTTGTGTAAACATTGTTCCACTCTGACGTCACAGGTGGACCAGCCAAACGGGCCACTCATGTTACTCAGATTCATAATAAACTACATGATTGTGATTCAGATTTCCTTTAAAACCAACAGGATTATGGTAAAAAGCAGGTTATTGGGAGGAGACTTAGACCTGGGTTCAAAAACTATTTCAAATACATACTTTAGTTGGGCTTGCCTGGCACAATGGAACCAACAGATTTGCAAAAGTCCAAACCCCTTGTAGGCAGGATAAAGCAAACGCTAAAACGTATAAGAAATAATTGATAAACGATTTGAACCCAGGTTTGGAGATACTAGTCGGTAGAGTGGAGAGAAGAGCGATGCAGCTCTCCTGTATGTACTAGTTTGATACAGTCTGGTGAGAGAGAAACAGAGAGAGAAACACACAGAGAGAGAGAGAAACACAGAGAGAGAGCGAGGGAGAGAAACACAGAGAGAGAGCGAGGGAGAGAAACACAGAGAGAGAGAAAGAGAAACACAGAGAGAGAGAAAGAGAAACACAGAGAGAGAGAGAGAGGGAGAGAAACAGAGAGAGAGAGAAACACAGAGAGAGAGAGAAACACAGGGAGAGAGAGCGAGGGAGAGAAACACAGAGAGAGAGAGAGAAACACAGAGAGAGAGAGAAACACAGGGAGAGAGAGAGAAACACAGAGAGAGAGAGACACAGAGAGAGAGAGAAACACAGAGAGAGCGAGGGAGAGAAACAGAGAGAGAAACACACAGAGAGAGAGAGAAACAGAGAGAGAAACACAGAGAGAGAGAGCGAGAGAGAAACACAGAGAGAGAGAAACACAGAGAGAGAAACACAGAGAGAGAGCGAGAGAAACACACAGAGAGAGAGCGAGAGAGAGAAACACAGAGAGAAACACAGAGAGAGAAACACAGAGAGTGAGAAACACAGAGAGTGAAACACAGAGAGAGAAACACAGAGAGAGAGAAACACAGAGAGAGAGAGAAACACAGAGAGAGAGAAACACAGAGAGAGAGAGAGAAACACAGAGAGAGAGAAACACAGAGAGAGAGAAACACAGAGAGAGAAAAACACAGAGAGAGAGAAACACAGAGAGAGAAACACAGAGAGAGAGAAACACAGAGAGAGAGAGAAACACAGAGAGAAACACAGAGAGAGAAACACAGAGAGAGAGAAACACAGAGAGAGAGAAACACAGAGAGAGAGAGAAACACAGAGAGAGAGAGGCCTGAATGTTCTCAAATAACCATCCGTCTTCCCACCTTAGAGTTTCAACATGTATAAAAAATAGACTTAATTTGAGACCCTGAATAATAAATGTTCATCATATGGTGAATCCTCTCTCTGCAGATAAATACATACATAAAGACTACATGTACCCTGGTTTTAATCTTCTCCCAACTTCCAGAATATGCTTAGTTTGATTACACCTGGGGGAGAGGGAATGGGGGGGGTCTGGTGAGACCTCTTCCTACTCTATACAACCAGTAGAAAAAGAGAAGCAGTCAGTCAGAATGTTATCGTCGCTAGCCGTCTAAATGTACCATTCCATCCTTATCAACTTCCTAAACGTGTTCCCCCTTTGTCGTGTGAATCAGGTCTACGTAGACCGAGTGTGTGCAGTCTGATTCTATCCGGGTAACGTTGTGTCGTCACTGTATTCACAACGCTCCATCAACATATCTTTGTGATGCCTGGCTATGTGCTGGCTCTTCTCCGAGGGCCTTCGGAAGCCTTTACAACAGTAGTCACAGCAGTGGGGGTATTCCTTGGTGTGGATCGAGATCACGTGGCGTTTGAATCCTGAAGCGTCTGGGCTGTTGTACTCGCAGTACTGACACTGGTACACCTTCCTCCCGCTGTGGGTCTTCATGTGTTTCTTCAGCTCCGTGGACTGGCGGAACCCTCGCCGGCAGCGTTTACACTTAAAGGGGAGGTCCTTGGTGTGAACGGACAGGATGTGTCTGCTGAGGGTGAAAGGTTCAGAGGTCGTGAAGTTACAGTGCCTGCACTGGTGCACCTTGTTGCCCTTGTGCATCTCTGAGTGTTTCTTCAGCTCAGAGGGCCGGTGGAAGCCCTTCTCACACACGTCACACTGGTGAGGGAAGTCTTTAGTGTGAACAGATATTACGTGTCGTTTTAGATCAGAGGAGTTGGTGCTCTTGTGTTCGCAGTGGGGACACTGGTGGGTCTTGTGGCCCTGCACCATCTCTGTGTGCCGCTGCAGCTCCCCTTCGTCAGCGTAGGCCTGGGGGCAGTGGCCACACTTAAAAGGCAGGTCGGCACCGTGCTTGCTCTTGATGTGAGTCTTTAGGTTGGACTGGTCTGCACAGCGAAAGTCACAGTGCGGGCAGCAGTACGGCTTCTCCCCCGTGTGGGTCCGCATGTGCTTCTTGAGCTCTGACGGGTGCCGGAAGCCTTTAGTGCACTCCACGCACACGTGGGCGAAGTTCCTGCTGTGAACGGCCAATAGGTGGCGGTTGAGGAGCCCCTGCTCTGCAGTCTCATAGTCACAGTACTTACAGTGGTGCAGTTTGGACTCCTTGTCCCTCAGGATCAGCTTGTTAGATCCTAGCTGGCTGTCTTCGTGGTAACGCCGGGTGTATTCTGTGTAGGTCCTGTTGTATTCTGGGTACTCTGGGGTGGTCCTGTTGTATTCTGGGTACTCTGGGGTGGTCCTGTTGTAGTCCGGGTACTCTGGGGAAGAGGTTCGGTCTCTGTCACTGCGATGAACCAGTAGCTTGTGGGACTCCAGGTGGTTGTGGAAGTTGACCTTGAAAAACAAAACAGAATTTATTTATAGCTCGTTTCACAGACATGTCACAAGAGCAACACACTTAACAGGGAAAAGTAGGAAGGGAAACAATCACAACAACGTAATAATATAAAACAGGTTGTTTCGATCCTGGAGGCTGATTGGTTGATATATGGGAGTTGTGGGACAACAATTCCTGCAACATACCATGAAATATCCATCTCATTATTCCACTGTCCCTCAGCCCAGGCAGGAAATTCATAAACTTTATCTCCCGAGGGGAAAAAAGCATCTACACATAATTCTTTCAATGCTACCATTTGGTTTGCAACAGTTGGGGGTTGAATAAACCTACCTGTAAGCCTCTACGACCTGTGCAACAATGTATCATTTTACAAATGCGATCTCTCCTGTGCCAATAGGCTAGCTAGCCCAAGAATGAACGTGAATCTAATTATTCACCATGGAAACAGTAAACACCAGTGCAGTGTGGCCTATTGGATATTTATTCAAATAATTATTTATAAAAAATATTTTCTCTCGTCATCATTTAATCTCTGCTAGCTGGCTTCAGATGAAGTCGGAAGTTTACATACACTTAGGTTGGAGTCATTAAAACTTGTTTTTCAACCACTCCACAAATTTCTTATTAACAAACTATAGTTTTGGCAAGTCGGTTAGGACATCTACTTTGTGCATGACACAAGTCATTTTTCCAACAATTGTTTACAGACAGATTATTTCATTTATAATCCATTGTATCACAATTCCAGTGGGTCAGAAGTTTACATACACTAAGTTGACTGCGCCTTTAAACAGCTTGGAAAATTACAGAAAATGATGTCATGGCTTTAGAGGCTTCTGATTAGCGAATTGACATATTTTAGTCAATTGGAGGTGTACCTGTGGATGTATTTCAAGGCCTACCTTCAAACTCAGTGCCTATTTGCTTGACATGGGAAAATCAAAAGAAATCAGCCAAGACCTCAGAAAATAAATTGTAGACCTCCACAAGTCTGGTTCATCCATGGGAGCAATTACCAAACGCCTGAGGGTACCACGTTCATCTGTACAAACAATAGTACGCAAGTATAAACACCATGGGACCGCGCAGCCGTCATACCGCTCAGGAAGGAGACGCGTTCGGTCTCCTAGAGATGAACGCACTTTGGTATGAAAAGTGCAAATCAATCCCAGAACAACAGCAAAGGACCTTGTGATGATGCTGGAGGAAACAGGTACAAAAGTATCTATATCCACAGTAAAACGAGCCCTATATCGACATAACCTGAAAGGCCACTCAGCAAGGAAGAAGCCACTGCTCCAAAACCACCATAAAAAAGCCAGACTACGGTTTGCAAATGCACATGGGGACAAATATCGTACTTTTTGGAGAAATGTCCTCTGGTCTGATGAAACAAAAAATAGAACTGTTTGGCCATAATGACCATTGTTATGTTTGGAAGAAAAAGAGGGATGCTTGCAAGCTGAAGAACACCATCCCAACAGTGAAGCACGGGGGTGGCAGCATCATGTTGTAGCTGCAGGAGGGACTGGTGCACTTCACAAAATAGATGGCATCATGAGGAGGGGAAAATTATGTGGATATATTGAAGCAACATCAGACATCAGTCAGTTAAAGCTTGGTCACAAATGGGTCTTCCAAATGGACAATGACCCCAAGCATACTTCCAAAGTTGTGGCAAAATGGCTTAAGGAAAACAGAGTCAAGGTATTGGAGTGGCCATCACAAAGCCCTAACCTCAATCCCATAGAAAATTTGTGGGCAGAACTGAAAAAGCGTGTGCGAGCAAGGAGGCCTACAAACCTGACTCAGGTACACTAGCTCTGTCAGGAGGAATGGGCCAAAATTCACCCAACTTATTGTGGGAAGCTTGTGGAAGGATACCCAAAACATTTGACCCAAGTTAAACAATTTAAAGGCAATGCTACCAAATACTAATTGAGTGTATGTAAACTTCTGACCCACTGGGAAAGTGATAAAAGCTGAAAATATAATTCTGTCTACTACTAATCTGACATTTCACATTCTTAAAATAAAGTGGTGATCCTAACTGACCTAAAACAGGAATTCTTACGAGGATTAAATGTCAGGAATTGTGAAAAACTGAGTTGAAATGTATTTGGCTAAGGTGTATGTAAACTTCCGACTTCAACTGTACATGCGAATGATTTGTTTAGCATAGCAAAGTGGAATGAATAGAATAATTAGAATGAACAACCAGCCTGCTTGGTAGCAACTTCAGAACGCAAAAACAAATGTACTCATAAAAAAATAAAGTTTTATAATTAGAAAATATAAATCATATTTTTTATAAATATGTTGGCAACCGTTTCAAAAAAGCAATAATGCCCTCGAACCTGGGAATTATACCTGGGAATTATAGTGGCTTCACCTTGGGCCTCAGAACAGACCTTGTCAGAAGTTGTCATATGATAATTCCTGGGGTCTCAGGCATTACTGCTTAAATAACATAAAATAATAGAGAATGAAGGGGAGAAAAAAGAAGAGTAATAACAGATAAGGTCCAATGACGTGAACATCAGAGATATGAGAGACGACAGAGACCTTCTTGTTGGTGGTGAAGTCACAGTCGGTACACTGGTACTTCTTAAGGTGGTGGTCAGGATGGTTCTTCATGTGGCACTTGAGGAAGTCTTGTGACCTGAACTTCTTACCGCAGATGTGACAGGGGTAGACGGTCAGGGGCATGCCGTCTGGACCGATGATCACAGCTGGGATGAGACAGGGAGATACTGTATATTACTGAGGACTAGATTTTAAAAAACTCACTACAAGATCTAACAATAAGCTGAATTTCAAGCCACAAAAAGAAAGCAAAAGGAAATTTCTGCCTTGTTTTCACCCCTCTGATAATTTGATACAACTAGTTAGTTATATCTCCTGAATGTCAGCCGAAGGGATAATGTAATGTCTGTCTGTACCGGTCTGGCACTGCCATGATAATGTAATGTCTGTCTGTACCGGTCTGACACTGCCGTGATAATGTAATGTCTGTCTGTACCGGTCTGGCACTGCCGTGATAATGTAGTGTCTGTCTGTACCGGTCTGACACTGCCGTGATAATGTAATGTCTGTCTGTACCGGTCTGACACTGCCGTGATAATGTAATGTCTGTCTGTACCGGTCTGACACTGCCGTGATAATGTAATGTCTGTCTGTACCGGTCTGACACTGCCGTGATAATGTAATGTCTGTCTGTACCGTTCTGGCACTGCCATGATAATGTAATGTCTGTCTGTACCGGTCTGGCACTGCCATGATAATGTAATGTCTGTCTGTACCGGTCTGGCACTGCCATGATAATGTAATGTCTGTCTGTACCGGTCTGGCACTGCCGTGTCTCTCCCTTCCTCTTCTTCTTCCTGATCTTCTGTTTGAGGGCTCTGTTGGTACCCTGACCGTCTCTGATCTGAATGTAGGGCCTGGTCCCTCCATTCTTCACTGTGTCCACACTGTTATCTATATATAAACAGCAGGGGGGAGAAACCTACTTCAGAAAGTATTCAGGCACTTTGATCCCCCCCCCCCCAAATCTACACACAATACCCCATAATGACAGAGCAAAAAAAAAAAAAGATTTTTTAGAAAATGTATAAAAATATCTCATTTACATAAGTATTCAGACCATTTACTCAGTACATTGTTGAAGCATCTTTGGCAGTGATTACAGTCTTCTTGGGTATGACGCTACAAGCTTGGCACACCTGTATTTGGGGAGTTTCTCCCATTATTCTCTGCAGATCCTCTCAAGCTCTGTCAGGTTGAATGGGGAGCGTCGCTGCACAGCTATTTTCAGGTCTCTCCAGAGATGTTAGATCGGGTTCAAGTCTGGGCTCTGGCTGGGCCACTCAAGGACATAGAGACTTGTCCTGAAGCCACTCCTGCGTTTGGCTGTGTGCTTAGGGTCGTCGTCCTGTTGGTGAACTACCCTCCAGTGTGCGGTGCTGAGCACTCTGGAGCAGATTTCATAAAGGATCTCTCAGTACTTTGCTCTGTTCATTTTTCCCTCGATCCTGACTAGTCTCCCATGATGGTGCCACCATCATGCTTCACCGTAGGGATGGTGCCAGGTTTCCCCCAGAAGTGATGCTTGGCATTCAGGCCAAAGAGTTCAATCTTGGTATCATCAGACCAGTGAATCTTGTTTCTCATGTTTTGAAAGTCCTTTAGGTGCCTTTTGGCAAACTCCAAGTGTGCTGTCATGTGTCTTTTACTGAGGAGTGGCTTCTGTCTGGCCACTCTACCATAAAGGCCCAATTGGTGGTGTGCTGCAGAGATGATTGTCCTTTTGGAAGGTTCTCCCATCTCTACAGAGGAACAATCAGGTTATTGGTCACCTCTCTGACCAAGGCCCTTCACCCCCGATTGCTCAGTTTGGCCAGGTGGCCAGCTCTAGGAAGAGTCTTGGTGGTTCCAAACTTCTTCCATTTAAAAATCATGGAAGCCACTATGTACTGTGTTCTTGGGGACCTTCAATACTGCAGAAATGTTTTGATACCCTTCCCCAGATCTGTGCCCCAATACAATCCTGTCTCTGAGCTCTATGGACGATTGATTCAACCTCATGGCTTGGTTTTTGCTCTGACATACACTATCAACTGTGGGACCTTATATAGACAGGTGTGTGCCTTTCCAAATCTCCGGCATTGTGTTGTGTGACAACAAAACTGCACATTTTAGTGGCTTTTTATTGTTCCCAGCACAAGGTGCACCTGTGTAATGATCATGTTGTTTAATCAGCTTCTTGATTTGCCACACCTGTCAGGTGGATGGATTATCTTGGCAAAGGAGAAACGTTCACTAACAGGAATGTAAACAAATTTGTGCACAACATTTGAGAGATAAACTTTGTGTGTGTGGAAAATGTCTGGAAACTTTTATTTCAGCTCATGAAACACGGGACCAATACTTTACATGTTGTGTTTATATTTTTGTTCAGTGTAGAACAGTGTGGACTGCAAACATACTTAGCAAAGATGGATATGTCTGCATCTTGTTACTGTCAGATGTTTAACTAACTACAAATGGACTGCCATTGGAATTGGAGTTGATTTCAAGGCAATACATAAAAGACCGTAAATACACAACTTGAAGCAACCACATATTTAGTCATGGAGCACGTTGTGATTGGCCAGAGAGAGGCCAAGCCTTAACACACCCACAATTTGTTTATTCATCAAAACCCAGTCCTTCGCGCCACCGCCAGCACTGAGATGATCATTTGGGGTTGTGAAAATAGCAAAAATATTTCTGACACGCCCCCGAACAGATAGTGGTACTGCCAACGCTTGGATTTACCATTTCAATAGGTTTGTTTTAATAGAGCCCATAGTTGTGTGTGTGTGTTATATCCAGCTGAAGGAATGCTGTTATTACTGAACATAAAATCAGTTGATCACAAGACAGTAGTGAATCCTTATTCCTTACCATAGGCAGCAGCCCAGGAGACCGGGACAAACATCTTGCTGTTTGGAGAGTCATCTAGCTGGTTCTCCTGGACTGCTGAAGTCTCCTCCTCTCCAACAATCACCTCCATGTACACCTGCTCTGCCATGTCTGACACATCTGTAAAAACACAGAGACAGACAGATTCAGGAACAACGCTCACCCTCCTCCTCATCTACACCTGCTCAGCCATGTCAGCCTGGTCTGGAAAACAGAGACACATGAGATAGTCAGTTACAGGACACGTACAAACACTTTCTTCATTTTCCCGAAGCCCTGTTCAAATCCTTTTGAAGTGCACCTGTGAAAGCTATTTGTTGGAACCTTTTTGTTGTTGTTGACCTGTCCAGTCACGTTTCATCACATGATTGGACAGGTGAAATGAAGGGTTCCACTAAAAAACATTCACAGCTGCAGTCATGTGAGAGGAGTTATTTCTTTAAAGAAGAGTGTTTACTCACTGATATCTTCCTCTGACTGGGATTGGTCCTTCACAGCCATGTCCGTCACCTCCCCCAGACCCCCCCCGGCCATGTCCGTCACCTCCCCCAGACCCCACCCCCCGGCCATGTCTGTCTCCTCCCCCAGTTGGATGTAAACCTAGCTAGTAAAACACAGTTTACACCATCTCTCCATCTCTCTACTCCTCTGAGGAAGCCTTACCGTCTAAAGTATCATATCCTTGTATGTAGCTGATACTACAAGTTAGTAGATAATAGTTTGATGCCATTCACAGTATGCAAATGCTGCTTCGCGTTTCAATTGACATGAGCCTCTTGAAATGTTGGGACTCTTTGATGAAAGAATGGTGCTTTCAAGACAACTGGGAACTCTGAAATAACCGAGGTCAAATCATAGCGTCGTTGATCTTCAGGTCGGAAATTCGTAGCTCAAGAAAGATGCCAGAGGTTCCGAGTAGGGATTCCAAGGTGGACGACCGTTCAAAACGATTTTTCCCAGTCCGAGTTTTTTTTAAAATGCATTCCCAGTTGTCTTGAACTCACTGTAGTCTGAGATTTCTGAGTTCCCAGTTGTCTTGAACTCACTGTAGTCTGAGATTTCCGAGTTCCCAGTTGTCTTGAACGCACTGTAGTCTGAGATTTCCGAGTTCCCAGTTGTCTTGAACTCACTGTAGTCTGAGATTTCCGAGTTCCCAGTTGTCTTGAACGCACTGTAGTCTGAGATTTCCGAGTTCCCAGTTGTCTTGAACGCACTGTAGTCTGAAATTTCCGAGTTCCCAGTTGTCTTGAACTCACTGTAGTCTGAGATTTCCGAGTTCCCAGTTGTCTTGAACTCACTGTAGTCTGAGATTTCTTCCCAGTTGTCTTGAACGCACTGTAGTCTGAGATTTCCGAGTTCCCAGTTGTCTTGAACGCACTGTAGTCTGAAATTTCTTCCCAGTTGTCTTGAACTCACTGTAGTCTGAGATTTCCGAGTTCCCAGTTGTCTTGAACGCACTGTAGTCTGAGATTTCCGAGTTCCCAGTTGTCTTGAACTCACTGTAGTCTGAGATTTCCGAGTTCCCAGTTGTCTTGAACGCACTGTAGTCTGAGATTTCCGAGTTCCCAGTTGTCTTGAACGCACTGTAGTCTGAGATTTCCGAGTTCCCAGTTGTCTTGAACTCACTGTAGTCTGAGATTTCAGAGTTCCCAGTTGTCTTGAACTCACTGTAGTCTGAGATTTCCGAGTTCCCAGTTGTCTTGAACTCACTATGTAGTCTGAGATTTCCGAGTTCCCAGTTGTCTTGAACTCACTGTAGTCTGAGATTTCCGAGTTCCCAGTTGTCTTGAACGCACTGTAGTCTGAGATTTCCGAGTTCCCAGTTGTCTTGAACGCACTGTAGTCTGAGATTTCCGAGTTCCCAGTTGTCTTGAACGCACTGTAGTCTGAGATTTCCGAGTTCCCAGTTGTTTTTTTAACGTGACAGTACCAGTACCACTCACCTATCTCCACATCGTCATCGGCCTCTGCTTTGAAAATGTAGACCTTGATGACCTCTGACCCCTCCTTGTTGGAGCCATCGTCCTGCATCATCTCAGTAGTGATCTCTAGAGGAGTGTCTCCTATGTCCAGTTTCTCACCAACGTCATCCACTGGATGGACACAAATAACACATCGCAGTTAGCTTTTACCGCACAGCAGGGTAGGACAACAACAAGGACTTGGGAGGCAAAAATGTCCAGAAGAGCTCATGAAATGCTCTCCAAACAATCCTTCAGATGTATTCTAGCCTATTAATTTGCAGTAGTTGTAAACAATGATTAAAAATACACAACAACCCCACACTGTAGAGCACTAATCACAGCAAATCATTCAATGAAATCAAGCCTTTTTATACACTGAACAAAAATAAAAACGCAATATGCAACAATTTCAAAAATACATACTGTACAAATACTGTAACTCAGTAAAACAGAAATCAGTCAATTTAAATAAATTCATTAGGCCCTAATCTATGGATTTCACATGACTGGTCACAGACAACTTATCAAAAGAAAGTAGAGGCGTGGATCACAAAACCAGTCATTATCTAGTGTGACCATTTGCTTCATGCAGCGCGACATCTCCTTCACATAGAAGTGATCAGGCTGTTGATTGTAGCCTGTGGAATGTTGTCCCATTGGCTGTGGGAAGATGCTGGATATTGGCGGGGACTGGAACACGCCAATCCAGAGAATCCCAAACACGTTTTTTTTATTTTTATAACTAGGCAAGTCATTTAAGAACCAATTCTTATTTACAATGATGGCCTACACTGGCCAAACCCAGACCAATTGTGCGCCGCCCTATGGGGCTTCAAACACAGCCGGTTGTGATACAGCCTGGATTCGAACCAGGGCATCTGTAGTGATGTCTCTAGCACTGAGGATGCAGTGCCTTAGACCGCTGCGCCACTCTGGAGCCCAATGGGTGACATGTCTGGTGAGTATGAAGGTCATGGAAGAACTGGGACATTATTTATTTTGTTTTTTATTTATTCGTTATTTTACCAGGTAAGTTGACTGAGAACACGTTCTCGTTTACAGCAACAACCTGGGGAATAGTTACAGAGGAGAGGAGGGGGAATAAATGAGCCAATTGTAAACTGGGGATGATTAGGTGACCATGATGGTTTGAGGGCCAGATTGGGAATTTAGCCAGGACACCGGGGTTAACACTTTATTTTTAAATAAAGGTGAAATAAATAAATAAACACCCCTACTCTTAGGATAAGTGCCATGGGATCTTTAATGACCTCAGAGTCAGGACACCCGTTAAACGTCCCATCCGAAAGACGGCACCCTACACAGTGCAGTGTCCTGGAACATTGGGATATTATTTTAGACCAGAGGAAAGAGTGCCTCCTACTGGCCCTCCAATACCACTTCCAGGAGAATCTGGTCTCCCATCCAGGCACTGACCAGGACCAACCCTGCTTAGCTTCAGAAGCAAGCCAGCAGTGGTATGCAGGGTGGCATGCTGCTGCCTTATTATCAAGGTGGCATGCTGCTGCCTTATTATCAGGGTGGCAAAATTAAGTACAGATCCTTGTGACATGGGGCCACGCATTATCATGCTGAAACATGAGGTGATTGCGGGTGGATGACTGGCACGGCAACGGGCGTCAGGAGCTTGTCGTAGTATCTCTGTGCATTCAAATTGCCATCGATAAAATGCAATTGTGTTCGTTGTCTGTAGCTTATGCCTGCCCATACGATAACCACCATGAGGCACTCCGTAAACAACAGCAAACTGCTCGTCTACATGACATCTGCGGTTGTGAGGCCGGTTGGACATACTGCCAAATTCTCTAAAACGACATTAGAGGTGGCTTATGGTAGAGAAATTAACAGTCATTTCCCTGGACATTCCTGCAGTCAGCAATCCAATTGCCCACTCCCTCAAACCTTGAGACAAAATTGCACATTTTAGTGGCCTTTTATTGTCCCCAGCGCAAGGTGCACCGGTCTAATGATCATGCTGTTTAAGCAGCTTCTTGATATGCCACACCTGTCAGGTAGATGGATTATCATGGCAAAGCAGAAATGCTCACTAACAGGGACGTAAAACACATGTGTGCACAACATTTGAGAGAAATAAGCTTTTTGTGCTTATGGAACATTTCTGGGATCTTTAATTTCAGCTTATGAAACATGGGACCAACTCTTTACATGTTGCTTTTACATTTTTGTTCAGTGTAGGTTGTAGGGCTAGTTGGTTAGTTGACTCACAGGAGATCATGAGGTAGTCCTCCGAGGTGCTCTTCACATCCTCCTCATCCTCGTCAGTCTGCAGAGAGACAGCCTCCACCTCCAGCTCCTCGTGGGCCTGGATCACTGTCTCCTCCTGCCCCACCTCCTCCCCAATCAGCACCTCCTGGTCCAAGCCCTCCACCCCATCCTCCTCCTGGTGCTCCACAAAGAGCTGGTTTGGCATGTGGTGGTGATGGTGGACTGAGCCCTGAATGAGGTCTGAGGTTAGAACATGGTGAAGGTGGTGGTGGTGGTGAGAGTCCATAGCCACTTCGGCACCCAGCAAGGGCTCGTGGCCGATGTCAGGGCCTTCAATCACCTCCGTCTCTAGGTCTTCTTCGAGACCCTCGACCATCTGTGTCTCCAGCTCCACCACCTCCGTCTCCAAGCCCTCCACCTCCGTCTCCAGGCCCTCCACCTCCGTCCCCAGGCCCTCCACCTCCGTCCCCAGGCCCTCCACCTCCGTCCCCAGGCCCTCCGTCCCCTCCGTCTCCAGGCCCTCCACCTCCGTCCCCTCCGTCTCCAGGCCCTCCACCTCCGTCTCCAGGCCCTCCACCTCCGTCTCCAGGCCCTCCACCTCCGTCTCCAGGCCCTCCACCTCCGTCTCCAGGCCCTCCACCTCCGTCTCCAGGCCCTCCACCTCCGTCTCCAGGTTCTCCACCTCCGTCTCAAGGCCCTCCACCTCCGTCTCAAGGCCCTCCACCTCCGTCTCAAGGCCCTCCACCTCCGTCTCAAGGCCCTCCACCTCCGTCTCAAGGCCCTCCACCTCCGTCTCAAGGCCCTCCACCTCCGTCTCAAGGCCCTCCACCTCCGTCTCAAGGCCCTCCACCTCCGTCTCCAGGCCCTCCACCTCCGTCTCCAGGCCCTCCACCTCCGTCTCCAGGCCCTCCACCTCCAGGCCATGCTCCAGCAGAATGCCTTCGTCCGTCATGACGTCAGACAGGAGCATGCCCTCTGGCATGGACACCACAATGTGATCCCCTTCGATGTGGGCCAGGCCCCTCATTCCTGCCACTGTACAGGGAAACAGTAAGAGGGGGAAGATTACTACAGGAAAGTTTCCACTGCAGCCCTGGTTTGGACTGAGGCTTTCCAGGCTTTCCTCTTAGTGGAAAAACACCCAAAAAAGGACTAAGATACAGCTACACAAGACGTTGCTGTAGTGTGGTCAGCATCTAACTTTGCACAAGGCATTGGGCTCTCAAGTGAAGACTAATGAACACAATATATACATTATCAAAAGGCCATATTGACCTACCAAAGTCTTGCATGATCATGGTGTGAGGCATCTTTAACTCCTGTGTGTGTAGCTCCAGGATCCCTCCGCCGTGGTCCATCTCTTTGATCTGAAAACGGTGTAAATAAAATGATTAATGTTAGGCCTACACATCATTTCAGAGGTTCTATATTCGTTACACAAAGCATCTCAGAGTGCTGAACTAGGATCAGTTTGGCCTTTAGATCATAATGAATAATATTACATGGACAGATCCTAGATCAGCACTCCTACTCGGGAGACACTTTGTGGACACAGGCCCTGGATATTGATTAGTGTCAGTGTGTATTACCTTCACATTTGATGCCAATGCTCTCTAAAATAAGAACAGTGTGTTGCTGGTGTTTCTTCCTTCCATCGGGGGAGAGAACCCTGCAAAGGAAGGGACAACATAAGCTGTGAGATAGATGCCACTGAAAACATTGATCTTTCATCCATGTACCATGAGAGGAAATGTGGGAAAGGCTGATGACATCACCTACCCGGTAGATCAAATCAAATGTTATTTGTCACATGCGCCGAATACAACAAGTGTAGACCTTACAGTGAAATGTTTACTTACAAGCCCTTAACCAACAATGCAGTTAAGAAAAATAAGTGTTAAGTATTTGTTTTTAAATAGATCAGTAAAAAAATACAAAGTAACATGTAGCAGTACAATAACAGCAGGGAGGCTATATACAGGGGGCACCGGTTAGTCCAGGTAATATGTACACATATGTAGAGTTAAGGTAACTATGCATAGATAATAGAGGCAATGCAAATAGTATGGGTAGCCATTTGATTAGCTTATGGCTTGGGGGTTAAGAGCTGTTTAAGAAGCCTTTTGGACCTAGACTTGGTGCTCCAGTATCGGGTTGCAGAGAGAACAGTCTTTGACAAGATATTCTCCGTAAGCTATTTTATGATGATAAAGATGTTGAAACTGCAGTATTCTAGCTGCTTGTATAGCTGCTGGTGTCTGTCTTGCCATAATTAATGTCTGGGAAAAATATGACCACATTCTCAACTGGTGCTGCAGTGGAAAGTGTTGATTAGTTAACACTTGTTGATGCCATTTGAGTCAGTCCTAGTTTATGAATATGAATGAATTATGAGATATTGAGCCATATATTTCTATTACGAGACCGTTCCAGCTTTAAAATGTCGAAAAGGACCTAGAACGGATATGTTGTTTTTCCTGCTTAACTGTAATGATTTGCGCGTCCCACACACGCCCACCGTTCATTGCCCAATTTAATGGTTACCTGGATTATGCATCTGAAGCAGGGCAAACTAGCGAGCAACTCGCTATTTAAAAGAAATCAAGATAACCAACTAGCTAGTGTTACCACATCCACCTGATTGCCAAATGTCCGTGATAAAACTTGCAAACGTGTTAGTCAATCCACATTCATTGGGTGGGATATGTGTAACGGGCTAGTCAGCTAGTTAATAACTAGATAAGCTAACTAGCTAGCTAAGCAAGCTTGTTTGGCGCTGTGCAGACGTTTTGCTGCGGATGCCGACATCTGGGGGGAAATTTCACAAACGCAACGTTGTGCAATACTGAAAAGAAATTAGATGTATATAGAACAGTCATATCGTTGAACTGTGTGTGTGGTGCTTAATGGCTGTTTTTTACGGTATATTCTTGAAACGTTGCGCCCACAACAACGTTAGCCAATTTCGATTCCGCCATTTTGGTTAGATAGCTTGTTAGTTAGCGTGTTTTAAAACTCCAGAAACCTCCACAAAATGATTGGTGCTAAATGAACAACTTGACACGCAAGCGATACCACAATGTAAACACAAGCGACGTGTGCATTCACAACATTTGTCGATGCATTTTGAATTGCGAAGGAACATTAGCTGGCTAGCCTAGCATTTTAGCTATCGCATGCGGCATAATCAACCATGTTGTTTTCCGAGGGGCTGAAGGCCCACAACAGCCGAATGGGCCCTAGTCTCATATACGATATGCAATTTCAATCGTCTCGAATGCTTTTACCTGATTATGGACTCCTTCAAATATATCGTCGTTATTTCTTCTTTCTCGGTTTTGTCTGTTATTGTTTGGGTATATTTTTTCGACACTAAGCTAAATGCGGCCTGTACATTTGGATCCCCGGGCACTCTTTCCGAGGCCTGGGCCAATCACGTTGCTCGCTTGCAACCAAGGGAGGGCAGACTATGCGTGGCCTCGTTTAGCGCTGATCCCTGTCTATTTGCGTCACGCAAGGGAGAGCTTCGAGTCCAAATCGATGTTGTCAAGTTGATAGACAACGTACTATTTACCTATTAATCAGGATTGTTACAGCAGTTGATTAAATAAAAAATATACTTGTGTGATTATCAAGCAAGGTTCAACATTGGATAGAGGACAGCAGTGCATTGAAGTTACAATCAATCATGTGCATGCATACACTCATAGTTCCTAATAAAACGTTCTCCCCTACTACAATGACACTACACGTTTTGGAATAGACATTAACTGGTTCAATAAAACATAACAGTAGGGTTATTCTTAGATTGAGTTTCAAAAACAGAACAGATTATTTTTATTTACCAGAATGTTCCAGCCTACAGCACATCAATATCTAGTGCATGCAGAGGAATAGCATCTACACAAGCAGCAGAGTAAATATTCAAGTTCTGGGTAGGTTTTATTCTTCATTTTCATTACAGTTCCTGATTTTCAGAGGCACTCCGCATGAGGGTGCATAGCTGGTTGTCTCTTAGAAAGAGCATAAAGGCCGTTACTTCGTGCGTCAACAGTTTGTTTTATTAGTACAGCGGCATTAAAAACCCAACACCCAGATTCACCAACCGATATGCAGTAAAAACAACAGTGGTAAATCAATGTATTACAGCATCTCATCTACAAGTAGTAGTTTGTTGGATTTGTAGAAACGATGCTGCAGCAACAGATATGCACCTTGGCACAACGAACTTATTCCAACGATAACTTTTCTTTTGTGTTCTTAAGGGAGGGGGGGGGGGGGGGGGTCTTGATGGAAGGGCAGTGTGGTCCAGAGCTGTTGCATTAGTCGGCAAAACACAATTATACAGGAATCACAACCAATCCCACAAACATTTAAAAAAAACTTCCCACACGCATCAACATGAGGGTGTTCCTTAGAAGAACAGACTTATTATTTATAAGGCTATTATATAACAAACTAATTTCTTTGTCCTCAGAGAAAAGAAAACTAAACAAAAACATCATGCAACACCCAAGTAACATGTGATCACCTTAAATATCAGAGTTCAACTTCACACACACAATAGAACAAACAGTCCATCCAAAGTCTTCAATAATTTGTAAATCTACAGAACGTAAACAAATTAACAACCCTTTGTCTTCTCTCAACTATCATAAAATATAGACTGGAATTGGAATGTTATAAAACAACATCTTCTGTACTCTGGAAGCTCTGTCTAGGTCCTGTCTCCAGTGTATCCGTGGGGTGAGAAGGTTCTCCATGCCAGGGAAGCTCTGTCTAGGTCCTGTCTCCAGTGTATCCGTGGGGTGAGAGGGTTCTCCATGCCAGGGAAGCTCTGTCCAGGTACCGTCTCCAGTGTATCCGTGGGGTGAGAGGGTTCTGCATGCCAGGGAAGCTCTGTTCATCTACAGTGTTCCAGCCTACAGAGGTATGTTCATAGGCCAGCGGTATGGTCAGAGACAAGTAAGTTGGTGTTGCCTACAGGGGTACGTTCAGAGGCAATTAAGTTGGTGTTTATATAAAACCGTGAGGTGGAGGAAGTTTCCTTGTTGCCTCAGTAGCAGCCGTCTCGCCACGACTCATTTGAGATTGGGCCATTCGTTCTAGTCATCCCCATAGACCTAACGAACAAAGACAACAATGACATAAGTCTTGATACTTGTAAGAGAGCCATTCAAACGGTTTGTGCCCTCCACTGATAAGGAGTAATCAGGTTTAACCAACGGAATGACTGTATTGAAATTCACACTCGTATCAACTCACTTTGAGTAATCATCCCAAGACATAATACTGAATGTGTATTTCTAAATAATCACCTTCTATGTGGATGGGCCAGTCTACTCCTTGAGGATGGGGCTGCTGCTTGCCTCCCACCCCCAGTAGAGGCTCTCCCGGCTGGGTAGGCTCCCCCATTGGCAGGCCCTGTGGACTGGACCCTCCGTACCCCTCCATTGGGTCCACTCTGGACTACAGGCAGGCCCCTGTAGGGCTGGCGGGCCCCCGGCATGGAGCCCATGGCTTTGACAGGGACCCGCATGGACAGATGGGACTGGCCACTGCCTCGCATCTGACTGGATGACGTACCTGGGGGTGATGGGCATGACGAGATGGGTTTAGGAGAGCACTATCCACACACTGCAAAGTAGTACACTCAAAAAGTTTACATGTGGTCTTTCACTTATTTCATGTTCATATGCCAATGCTCTGATGACAGTACAATACATGAGAGAAGAGCACATTCTCTGTATACATGACATCAGGAATTGTGGCAGCAAAAAGTTGTAGACTAGATGCTTTTATCCAGAGGACTATTTAGTGGAACTGAGGTGTATAACCAGGGAGGAAGGGACCGTGCTGAGGGAGGAGTTGTAGACTAGATGCCTGTACCCAGAATAATATTAGTGGAAGTGAGGTGTATAACCAGGGAGAGAGGGAGGGACAGTACTGAGGGAGGAGTTGTAGACTAGATGCCTGTACCCAGAATAATATTAGTGGAACTGAGGTGAAGTTGTGAGCAGGTCTGATTTAGGGTCTGCTGTGGGGTAGACGGACAATGGTTACCTGAGGAGGGGGGAGTGGGGTAGGTGTAGGTAAGGGTTACCTGAGGAGGGGGGGGAGTGGGGCAGGTATAGGTAAGGGTTACCTGAGGAGGGGGGGAGTGGGGCAGGTGTAGGTAAGGGTTACCTGAGGAGGGGGGGGGGGGGGGCAGGTGTAGGTAAGGGTTACCTGAGGAGGGGGGGGGGGGGGGAGGGGGGAGTGGGGCAGGTGTAGGTAAGGGTTACCTGAGGAGAGGGGGCGTGGGGCAGGTGTAGGTAAGGGTTACCTGAGGAGGGGGGCAGGTGGGATATACGGTTACCAGAGCTCTGGAGGTTAGCCTCCATGCTGCGACTGTTCCTGACCGCCTCCAGGGAACGCAGGCTGGTGCGGGGGGCCAGGTTAGGCATGCTGTGCCTCACCTCTTCTGGAACCACACACAAATGGCTAAAGTTGGAGAAAGACCAAACTGAAACTGCATTCTATAGCAGGATCTGTCAAAGTTGGTCCTGGGGCCCTCCCATGGTGCGTATTTTGGCTTTTGCCCTAGCACTACACAGCTAATTCAAGTAAAAAAAAAAGCTTAATGATGAGTTGGTTACTTGAAATAGCGGTGTAGGACTAGGACAAGAACCTAGGGGGGGGGAGGCCCAAGGGCGGCGTTTGGGAAACACTGTTCTATAGCACTAATCCATTTATAAGTCACGTCTTCAAACAAGAGAGTACATTAACTGAATTCCCTGTAGTTCTGACTGTGTACTGCTATGTGTTCGGTTTGTGTGTGATACAGGAACACTCCTCTCCAATCTCCTACCCTCGGTCTTGGCGAACTTTAGCAGCTCGGGCCCGGGCCCCTGTAGCGATCGTCGTGGAACACGTTGTCGGGGGGCCCCCAGCCTGCTGTACTCTGCCTGGCCCTGCAAACCCGTGGAGGGGGAGAGGCAGCGGGGCGAGCTCAGGGGAGAGGGGGAGTAGCGGAGGCGTCGCTGGGGCAGAGAGCAGCACTCATCCTCCTCATCCTCCAGGCTGTAGGTATCAAACTCCTGGTCACTGTAGGTCCCACCCCGACGTAGAGACTGGAGGGAGGCAGAGGAACTACGACGAGACACTGAGGCAGAGCTGGAGGCATAGTCCTGTCTCAGACCTGAGAGGGGAGAGAGTTACTGACCCTGGACGCTGCCACAGGTGAGGACATACACATGAAAGAACAAGGGTCTACTGTATTTTATCACCTCCCTGACCAAGGCCCTTCTCCCCCGATTGCTCAGTTTGGCTGGGTGGCCAGCTCTAGGAAGAGTTTGTGGTTCCAAACTTCTTCCATTTAAGAATTGTATTTTTTATTTCACCTTTATTTAACCAGGTAGGCCAGTTGAGAACAAGTTCTCATTTACAACTGCGACCTGGCCAAGATGAATCAAAGCAGTTCGACACAGAGTTACAAACAAACGTACAGTCAAAACACAACAGAAAAATAGAAAGTTCTATGTGCAAATGTAGAAGAGTAGGGAGGTAGGCAATAAATAGGCCATAGAGGCGAAAATAATTACAATTTAACATTAATACTGGTGTGATGGATGTGCAGATGATGATGTGCAAGTAGAGATACCGGGGTGCAAAAGAGCAAGAGGGTAAGTAATAATATGGGGATGAGGTAGTCAGGTGTGTTATTTACAGATTGGCTGTGTACAGGTACAGTGATCACTAAGCTGCTCAGACAGCTGATGCTTGAAGTTAGAGGGAGATATGAGTTTCCAGCTTCAGTGATTTTTGCAATTCGTTCCAGTCATTGGCAGCAGAGAACTGGAAGGAAAGGCGGCCAAAGGCTTTGGGGATGACCAGTGCAATATACCTGCTGGAGCGCATGCTATGGATGGGTGTTGCTATGGTGACCAGCTGAGATAAGGCAGGCTTTACCTAGCAAAGACATATAGATGACCTGGAGCCAGTGGGTTTGGCAATGGATATGTAGCGAGGGCCAGCCAACGAGAGCATACAGGTCGCAGTGGTGGGTAGTATATCAAATCAAATGTATTTATATAGCCCTTCGTACATCAGCTGATATCTCAAAGTGCTGTACAGAAACCCAGCCTAAAACCCCAAACAGCAAGCAATGCAGGTATAGAGGCACGGTGGCTAGGAAAAACTCCCTAGAATGGCCAAAACTTAGGAAGAAACCTACAGAGGAACCAGGCTATGTGGGGCGGCCAGTCCTCTTCTGGCTGTGCCGGGTGGAGATTATAACAGAACATGGCCAAGATGTTCAAGTGTTCTGGATATGTATATGGGGCTTTGGTGACAAAACGGATGGCACTGTGATAGACTACATCCAGTTTGCTGAGTAGAGTGTTGGGGGCTATTTTGTAAATGACATCGCCGAAGGATAGTCAGTTTTACGAGGGTATGTTTGGCGGCATGAGTGAAGGAAGCTTTATTGCGAAATATGAAGCCGATTCTAGATTTAATTTTGTATCGGAGATGTGAGTCTAGAAGGAAAGTTTACAGTCTAACCAGACACTGAATTATTTGTAGTTGTCCACATATTCTAAGTCAGAACCGTCCAGAGTAGTGATGCTAGCCGGGCAGGAGGATGCGGGCAGCAATCGGTTGAAGAGCATGCACTTAGTTTTACTAGTATTTAAAAGCAGTTTGAGGCCACGGAAGCATGGCGTTGAAGCTCATTTTGAGGTTTGTTAACAGTGTCCAAAGAAGGGCCAGATGTATACAGAATGGTGTCATCTGTGTAGAAATGGATCAAAGAATGACCCGCAGCAAGAGCGTTTTTTAGGAGCATATACCCACGTGGGTGATTGAAAGATGAACTGAGGTCCACACTCCAGTTGGTTGTGGTAATGCACCGTAAAGTTGGTTGCCAGCCAGGGAATCACCCGCAGCAAGAGCGACATCCTTGCTATATACAGAGAAGAGTCGGCTCGATAATTGAGCCCTGTGGCAACCCCATAGAGATTGCCAGATGTCCGGATAACAGGCCCTCCAATTTGACACACTGAACTCTGTCTGAGAAGTAGTTGGTGAACCAGGCGAGGCAGTCATTTGAGAAACCAAGGCTGTTGAGTCTGCCAATAAGAATGCGGTGATTGACAGAGTCGAAAGCCTTGGCCAGGTCGATGAAGACGGCTGCACAGTACTGTCTTTTATCGATGGTGGTTATATCGTTTAGGACGTTGAGCGTGACTGAGGTGCACCCGTGACCAGCTCAGAAACCAGATTGCACAGTGGAGAAGGAACGGTGGGTTTCGAAATGTTCGGTGATCTGTTTATTAACTTGGCTTTCGAAGACTTTACAAAAGGCAGGGCATAGCAAAGGGTCTGAATATTTATGTAAATAAATGTGTCATTATGAGGTATTGTGTAGATTGTTTAGGATTTAGAATAAGGCTGTAACATAACAAAATGTAGAAAAAGTCAGTGGGTCTGAACACCGTATACAAAGAACTATCAATAGAAAACAGAAAACAGAAAACAGGTCAAACGAAAGGAAGTGCAGCTAGTTTGCCGTCTTTCCAGCTTCAGTTTGAAGTTACTGTGTGAGCTGTGTTGTTGACTAGCTCCTTTGAACAACAGTGTCCAGCTTCAGTTTGAAGTTACTGTGTTAGCTGTGTTGTTGACTAGCTCTCGTACAACAGTGTCCTGACGAGAGAGCACATTTTCCTATACCAAGTGAATTTGCGCATCATTAGCTAACATGTTATGGATGTATCCACATAAATGGCACTGGAGAACAAACAAATGCAGCTACTTTGTTGTTATTCTGGCTGCACTGTTTGATGTGACTGTAAATTAGCCTTAGATAGCTAGCTAGCAACCCTAGCTGTGCGTCAGGACTATATCTTGTGGGAGGATGAAATTGTATGAATATATTCATCACTTTTAAAGTTGAATGAAAATGTCAATCATTATTTGAATGTGTTGGTAACTTGTTGTATAAAGGCGATAATGCCCTCGAAGCCAGTGTTTGGAGGATATATTGGCATGGGTAACACTGGCTTCTCAGGCACTATCACTTAAGTGTATATCTAGTATCTACATGGACAATAACCCTGAAAGACATGGACACACCCACCCACACATTACAAACACAGTCCTGCCCTAAGCACGCACTACCACAAAGAGTCAGCATATTCTCAGTCTGTTATTGTCAATATGCTGAGAATATAGTAATGATGTAACCCTTTAGACTTTGGTAACACAGTATTCAAGACAACACCACTCCCTCTTCCTGAAACGCATGATCACGGGAGTCATTATTCTAGACAACACCACTCCCTCTTCCTGAAACGCATGATCACGGCAGTCATTATTCTAGACAACATCACTCACTCTCTTCCTGTAGGCGGGCCATGATCTGTACGTCAGTGAGGTCCTGTAGCTTGTAACCCATGGTGATGGAGTCGTCTGAGGTACTCAGCTCACTGTCTACAGAAGACTGGGAACTCAGAGCAGAGTGCGCACTCACGTAGCCTGAAATTACAATAACACAACCGTGATTTAGATCACACACAGACACAACTTCAGAATCCACCACAGTTTTGACATACACAACTTCCCATTGAGAGATAAAAATAAGGACTATAATACAACCTGAAACCATGCAAGGAAAGGACATGCAACTATACATTATCCATACCAAGCTATACAGTAGTCTATCTGTATTACTCTCCAATCATAGACTGAGGGCTGGTCCAGTAACAATTTTTCTGGACCAGGTCTGCATTATGAGAGGAGATATTTTAGAAGTCCTGACTTCCCGGTCTGTCCTACTGGATTAGTCTAGACACAGTGCTGAGGATAGCTGGAAGCATGAGGTGTCTACTAGGCATCAGCAGGGCCATCGTCTGACCCCCCCCCCCCCCCCAACTGGAACACACACACCCTTCATTCAAACTGACAGAGAGGCAACAACAGCATCCACGGTGTTTGGTTATGTAACAGATGTGGGATTAGGAGGGGTCACCAGCAAGCAAAACATTCACATACTTCATTCAAAGGAGTGTTATTTACAGTCTGTGTTCATAATAACAACATAAGCATTGTGTTGGTTTATATAGCACCACCCACACATTGAGAAGTTTTCCCAGTATCGCTAAGGGCCAACGTATTTGATATCCACACCACTCTGCAAAGAAAGCCTGTAAATTCCATTTGTATTGGTAAAATAATGATCAATGCATAGTACAAGACACCATTCAGCATCTTGGCTGTAGTAGGCCAATATACACAATAGATCCAACCTTTGACCCTTTGCGTCATTGAGTTAAGGAGAACAACCCTTTGAAGAAACGTTGCATGTAACATTAAACAAACATTTCAAATATTAAAAACTCCTTACAAACATCTTACTCCAGTCTCCCTTTTAGCTCATGAATCACCTGTTGTATTTAAAAACGCCCACCCCACTAGGTGGTCCAGGTGTCCAGATTACTGCATTTATACATGGGCTATTGTTTATCCCAACAGGAAAAGTTTGAGAATTAAAGTTTCAAAAAAAAATCTGATACTACTTTATCTTGAGTTCCACCAACACAAAAAAACCCAGAGAGGAGCTGAATGTAAAGCATGTGGTGTATTAAAATCAGGCATACCTGAGCCACCACTGGCCAGTAGGGTTTTGTTAGTGGATTTGTTGTGGTACCCAGGAGAGAGGAGGCCAGAGGAGCCAGCCTCCCCCATCTGACCAGAGCTGCTGTAGATGTTCCTCCAGCGAGATGCTAAAAAGGCACACAGGAAGAGACTCACAGTTACATAAAACAGAGTCAAGGCACAGTTTAAGGCAGCCTGTATCGTGCCAAAAGAGTGTTTACTTCACTAGAGCGTGTTAATACTTTTTTGGCCAACATCCGTGCCTTGTAGGCAAAAAAAACAACCTTGGGGTGGGCGCGAGTATGTGTTCAGGATTCCTTTACCGGTTCTTTAGATACCGAGTCTGAAGTGAACAAGAACTTTTAAAAAAGTCATTCCTGATCAGAGAGAAAGTACAACTTTCTGAGTTTCTAAATGGCCGTGGCTGGTTCAATTTGAGCTGTGAGACTAGAGGCATTAGTTTTCCAACAGCTTTTAGAACTTACTGTCCTAAATCAATACTTACATAAGAGTTAACAATGGAGGCTGTGACAGGACATTCATTCCTAGGGCAATGGGTTCTATATAATGTTATCTTACTTCATCAAGTGTCATTGCTTGCTGATATACACTGTTTGACACTACCTTCATTCTAGTCGGCTCCATTGGTGTCAATATTTTTACTGACTTCACACAGCGTCATTGTCGGCTACTACCTCCATTCAGACTCATTGCAGCTGCCAAATGGGCCACAACACAAGTTTGGGAGGGGTGTAACTGATCTTGGATCACCCTTATAGGCTATGAGAGGTAGCAATGAGGTAATGGCAGGTCATTATTCTTAAGGCACTGGTTCTTATGTTTTATTTCATCCAGGAAGCAGTATTGTTTGCTATTCACTGTCTGCCATTGGCTCGGTCAGTCATTGAGCCAATGGGCCACAACAACAAGTTTAGCAGGGTGAAACTGTCCAATATCACACTTCTATAACATGACTCCTAACTACGGGGTGGGTTATAATAGCCTAGTGAATGACTTTCTAGATTCTCCCGCTGCCAGTGGTTAGGTGGTGTAATACAGTGAGTGTAGGAGTAAACTCTGGAGCCGTAGTCTCCTGTATCACACATGAAAGTAGCATGGTGGTGTGCATGTTAACATTTCCCTTCTAAAGTGGGTAGTTTCATGGCCTAACAGACAGCTGTGTTCTGGTGCTATAAGACTATCTGACCCAGGGCAAGGTAATTCATCATCAAATATTTTTGTCAAGATTACGAGATAGACGGTCTACATTAGGAGTGGATGTATTTGAGGACACGGTCTACATTAGGAGTGGATGTATTTGAGGACACGGTCTACATTAGGAGTGGATGTATTTGAGGACACGGTCTACATTAGGAGTGGATGTATTTGAGGACACGGTCTACATTAGGAGTGGATGTATTTGAGGACACGGTCTACATTAGGAGTGGATGTATTTGAGGACACGGTCTACATTAGGAGTGGATGTATTTGAGGACACGGTCTACATTAGGAGTGGATGTATTTGAGGACACGGTCTACATTAGGAGTGGATGTATTTGAGGACACGGTCTACATTAGGGGTGGATGTATTTGAGGACACGGTCTACATTAGGGGTAGATGTATTTGAGGACACGGTCTACATTAGGGGTGGATGTATTTGAGGACACGGTCTACATTAGGAGTGGATGTATTTGAGGACACGGTCTACATTAGGGGTGGATGTATTTGAGGACACGGTCTACATTAGGGGTAGATGTATTTGAGGACACGGTCTACATTAGGGGTGGATGTATTTGAGGACACGGTCTACATTAGGGGTAGATGTATTTGAGGACACGGTCTACATTAGGGGTGGATGTATTTGAGGACACGGTCTACATTAGGAGTGGATGTATTTGAGGACACGGTCTACATTAGGAGTGGATGTATTTGAGGACACGGTCTACATTAGGGGTGGATGTATTTGAGGACACGGTCTACATTAGGAGTGGATGTATTTGAGGACACGGTCTACATTAGGAGTGGATGTATTTGAGGACACGGTCTACATTAGGAGTGGATGTATTTGAGGACACGGTCTACATTAGGGGTGGATGTATTTGAGGACACGGTCTACATTAGGAGTGGATGTATTTGAGGACTGTCTACATTAGGAGTGGATGCATTTGAGGACACGGTCTACATTAGGGGTGGATGTATTTGAGGACACGGTCTACATTAGGAGTGGATGTATTTGAGGACACGGTCTACATTAGGAGTGGATGTATTTGAGGACACGGTCTACATTAGGGGTGGATGTATTTGAGGACACGGTCTACATTAGGAGTGGATGTATTTGAGGACTGTCTACATTAGGAGTGGATGCATTTGAGGACACGGTCTACATTAGGGGTGGATGTATTTGAGGACACGGTCTACATTAGGGGTGGATGTATTTGAGGACAAGTTGACAGCAGTGTCAGTGCACCAGAAGCAGTCAGACTCTATAAATATCAAAGACCACATTTGATTGATTAGACCACATATGATTGATTGGACCACATATGATTGATTAGACCACATATGATTGATTAGACCACATATAATTGATTAGACCACATATGCCATAAGTAGCCATGTGCTGATGCATAGACCTGGGCCTTCTTATCAAAGCTCCAGCTGCGGTCAATCTATCCTCAATACAACCAATCCTTTTTTATAGAATTTCTCATGATCAACAAAACAACTTTTGTTACGTCTTGGATCACCAGAAAATGATCTTGTGATCGCTATTTTATAAAAAAATTAAGTATTATAATGTCCTCTCTAGACTTCCTTCCGTACAAAATAAAACTCCTGGTCGCGTAGCAAAATACTTCAGCGCATTTTAGAGCCCTACACACAAAACAAGCAGTAAACAAGACTACAGAGGCTTGGGAGGATAGATAAACTGTAGCAAAGTTCCACTGAAACTGACCATGACAATTGCTCGGTCAACACCTTTGCCATTGTCCCATATAGCACCCTATTCCCTGTTAAGTGCACTACTTTTGACCAGGGCCATAGGCTCAAACCATTCTGTGTGCATATTGCCATGTAATGCATCCACACTCCCTGGAAAGATATTTAGCACTCTTGAGGAAACTTGGAGTTACCGATGGCAACTTCTCTTTCCTGGATACCGGTACCTCGGCTGGGACCGAGGTGTAGGAAGCGGAGAGAGACTTGGGGCTGTGGTCGGAACAACTGTAACTAGCATTCCAACGGGGAGATCGTGAGGTGGCTGGTTAGATACAAGGCCCACGTTCGGCTGGCGGTTTCTCAGGTAACGAAGAGGACTTAGTTCCGGGACAGTTATGGGAGTAACGGAAGAAAACCTAGTATCCAACATATCGTTCATAAAACTGTGCCACAACCTGGTCCAACCCGCATTCAGCTATGATGATGCTGCATGGGTGTGGCCCCTTCAGGATCTTGAAGGGATGGAGGGGGCAGGACTGCTGCACACGCCTCCAGTGAATGGCAAGCTAGCTGACTACCTAGCACAATTGGCTAAAAGGGGGTGGCTAATGCAAATCCTACGATCCTTAACAAGCACTGTCGCTTGTCGGATGCTGATCTGGTAAGCGAGTTTAATAGCAAGTGCATCGGTGATGTTGTACCCACGGTGACTATTAAAACCTTCCCCAACCAGAAACCGTGGATTGATGGCAGCCTTCGTGCAAAACTGAAAGCGCGAACCACTGATTTTAATCATGGCAAGGCGACCGGAAACATGCCCGAATACAAACAGTGTAGCTATTCACTCTGCAAGATGAACTAGCTAGCTAAGCGGCAGTATAGAGACAAAGTTGAGTTGCAATTCAACGGCTCAGACACAAGACGTATGTGGCAGCGTCTACAGGCAATCACAGATTACAAAAAGAAAACCAGCCTCGTCGGACACCGATGTCTTGCGCCCAGACAAATTAAACAACTTCTTTGCTCACTTTGAGGACAATACAGTGCCAATGACATGGCCAGTTACCAAAGCCTGTGGGCTCTCCTTCACCGCGGCCAACGGGAGTAAAACATTTAAAGGTGTTAACCCTCGCAAGGCTGCAGGCCCAGACGGCAAAGACCAGCTGACTGGTGTGTTTACGGACATATTACAATTTATTTCCTTACCTCCTTACTCCATTTGCACTGTATACAGATTTTCTATAATGTTATTGACTGTACTTTTGTTTATCCCATGTGTAACACTGTTGTTTTTTGTCGCACTACCTCGCTTCATCTTGGCCAGGTCGCAGTTGTAACTGAGAAGTTTTTCTCAACTGGCCTACATGATTAAATAAAGGTGAAAAAAAAGATCAATCCCTATCCCAGTCTGCTGTTCCCACACACTTCAAGTGGGCCACCATTGTTCCTGTTCACAAGAAAGCCAAGGTAACTGAGCTAAACGACTATCGCCCCGTAGCACTCACTTCGGAAGTGCTTTGAGAGACTAGTCAAGGACCAGTTCACCTCCACCCTAGTCCCACTAATTTGCTTACCGCCCCAATAGGTCCACAGACGACGCAATCACTGCACACTGCCCTAACTCATCTGGACAAGAGCAACACTAACGTAAGAATGATGTTCATCGATTACAGCTCAGCATTTAACACCATAGTACCCTCCAAACTCGTCATTAAGCTCGAGACCCTGGGTCTCGACCCCACCCTGTGCAAATGGGTCCTGGACTTTTGACGGGCCGCCCCCAAGTGGTGAGGGTAGGAAACAACATCTCCACCCTGCTGATCCTCAACACTGGGGCCCCACAAGGGTGCGTCCTCAGCCTTCTCCTGTACTCCCTGTTCTCCCATGACTGCGTGGCCACGCACGCCTCCAACTCAATCATTAGTTTGCAGACGGCACTACAGTGGTAGGCTTGAATACCAACAACGACGAGATGGCCGACAGGGAGGAGGTGAGGGCCCTCGGAGTGTGGTGTCAGGAAAATAACCTCACTCAACGTTAACCAAACAAAGGAGATGATCGTGGACTTCAGGAAACAGCAGATGGAGCACGAGACAGTAATGGAGAAGGTGGAAAGTTCCTCGGCGTACACATCAGACAAACTGAAATGGTCCACCCACACAGACAGCGTGGTGAAGGCGCAACAGCGCCTCTTCAACCTCTGGAGGCTAAAGAAACTTAGCTTGTCACCCAAAATCCTCACAAATTTTTACAGATGCACAATCGCTGGTATTTCCTGGTTCCGAAAAGGGACAGGGGGTTACGCCCCATTCTAGACATGCGTGACCTGAGCAAACATCCGAGTTTGCAAATTCTATATGCTCACAAAGCAACAGCTGTTACGATTCGTGCTTCTCAGCAACTGGTTCGCCACCATCAACCTAAAGGATGCATACTTTCATGTGCCCATGTACCCTAGTCACAGAAAGTTCCTGAGAATCCATTACGAGGCAATAGCCTATGAGTTGTTGGCACTCCCATTCGGCTTGTCCCTCTCACCTCGTCTTTGCAAAAGGTGGTGGAGGCAGCTCTGGCACCCATGAGGGGCCAGGGGCTGAGGGTATGGGCCTCTCTGGATGATTGGCTGATAGCAGAGGAGTCTAGGTAACAAGCGGTTACATACATCCAGGCTGATGTTTCATGTTCAGGTCTACGTGTTATTGTAAATCAGAAAAGGAGCCGTCATAGCAGCACATTCCATTCCTGGGGCTTGAGTTACAGGCACACTTAACTATCCCTGGCACACCAGTGGCCTTGGATCCTCCTTTACGCGTTGCCACCAGTGGTTCTGATTCCACCCACGTTAGAGAGGAAGCGCTGGGAGGGCTAATCATACATTTGTGTGTATCCCAGTTGGCCCAGGCAGCTTTGGTTCGCAGAGATCATTCACCTTTTAGGCGGGGACCCGTGGCAACTCCAGTTGCGCAGGGACCAGTCGTCCCAGGCGCATGGACCGGTTTGGTACAAGAGGCCGGAGATTTGGTTCCTATGGCCCGAGTGGGCCAATCTGATGGCTAGGGGTTTACCTCTGAATGTCATTGCTACCATTCATTCTATGAGTGTAAGTGGCAAGAGTTTGAGCGCTGGTGCCAAGACTTTGAACCATTTCCCTTTTCACCTCCTTTTGCTTCTGAAGAGCAACAGAGGTTGCATGCCGTGTGTTCGGTGCAAGCTTTACCGACATACATAGAATGGCCCCGGGATATCCGGTCATGTGCCCAGCTTTGTCTGTTTTGGCTAATCCAGCTCACGGCAGTGTCTCTCCCACTGGATTGCATCTCCCTGGCATATAGCAGCAAGGGTTACCTAGTGCCCACTCCACCAGGGGTCTGGTGGCGTCTTTTCATGGGTTGACTATAGGAGATTTCTGCCACGGCGAGTTGGGCATCACCACACACTTTTTGTGGGGTTTTCTAGCTTGTTACAGCTCCCAGTGAGGCCCACAGGGTGCTGACTGCTGGGACAGGGGAAAGTCAACCGGTAGCACGCAATACCCAGGCTGCCGCATCGATGGGCCATTTAACCATGGACCATTTAACTTAGTATCCATTGGGGTCGACTTGGGGCATGATTAAACTTCCCCATAGTATGTGGTTGACTGACAAAGGCAACGTAACGTTATGACGAACTACTGTTCCCTGAAGGACAGGAAACAACATTGGCCCTACACCGCCTGTTCCTGGGCTCGGTGAAGAGCGGTATGAAATTGAAGGAATGAATCCGAGCCTCACGCTTCTCACTTGTGGAACGCAGGGCTTCCAGCGAGGCGCAGACTTCATTGACCATGTCAGGAGTGATTGTAAATCCTTTGACTGAAGTGGTGAGAGTGCAACACCTCATAGTATGGTGTACTTAGTTTCCCTCCTTCAGGGAACAGTAGTTCTAGTCATAACAGTTATTGGATAGGAGGCCATACTGGTTGTTACCAGATACTGCGCTATGACTGCATTCACTGGTGGTCAGTGACAAACTAAATTTTCTGTATTAGTTTATTGCTTGTTGTGAGGTTATTGGGTGTAGGACGGGCTGTTGGTTATTATAAGGTTACTGTACGGAAGGATTCCTATAGCTATGTTATTATACAGTTATGTTTATGGCTACCAAAATTTATGATTATTATAGTTATAGGATTACTATAAGGTTATTGTACATGGTTAGTGTAAGGTTACTATAGTATAGTTACTTTAGGGTTGTTATATAGTCATCGTAAGGTAATTATAAAGGTTACGAGGTAGGTGCGTACTCTGGTCGAGACGGTTGAGCAGGGTGCGACAGGCCACCTCAGTCTCTGGGCTGGGGTGGTCCAGAACCTTCCGGCACCACTTCAGAGGAGACTCAGGTCTGGGCTCGGCAACTACCTGCTTCATAGGGGAGACATACAACCTGCAGAGACAGAGAGAGAAGAGATGAGGCAGGCAGATGGGGATGGAAAACAGAGAGAAGGAGAGCAATGTGTTAGATAAAGAGGCAGGGAGTGATGAAAGGAAGAGGATGAGAAAGTGAGGTGGCAGTGGATGGAGAGAGAGAGAGGCAATTTACATTTTGCAAAGCCTCAAAGCCTGTTTATCCAGCCTGCCTGCAGCCAAGCAAACAGCAAAACAGTGAAATAAGAACACAGTATTAAAATGGTTCGCTGGCCTGTGAGGTAAGCATTTAATAACCTTTAGTATGTGGGAATGTCTACAAGACGCATGCCTTCGTCGTTTAACCATGGTGGAACACAACCACACACACAGGAACAAACTCAGTATCCTTCCTAACACTAATCATCTATTAGTAGAAATAGGCTAGCTGTTACATATGCCTCTTGGAGGAGGGAACAACACCTTGCTACACTCAACTCCCCGTGGAGTGAAAGAGGTATGGGATTGTAGGTGCGGGTAAGGATGAGAGAGGCACAGAACATTACCGTTTACAGGGAGTTTATTCCTAGAAAATACTCAACTAGTTCCAACATACAGCAGCATGTCTTGGTTGCAAACATAAGCCACAGCCAAAGGACACAGTGTAGCGGGACGATCAGGACACAGTGTAGCGGGCGGATCAGGACACAGTGTAGCGGGAGGACCAGGACACAGTGTAGCGGGACGATCAGGACACAGTGTAGCGGGACGATCAGGACACAGTGTAGCGGGACGATCAGGACACAGTGTAGCGGGACGATCAAGACACAGTGTAGCGGGACGATCAGGACACAGTGTAGCGGGACGATCAGGACACAGTGTAGCGGGACGATCAGGACACAGTGTAGCGGGACGATCAGGACAGTGTAGCAGGAGGATAAGGACACAGTGTAGCGGGAGGATAAGGACAGTGTAGCGGGAGGATAAGGACACAGTGTAACGCGCGGACAAGGACACAGTGTAGCGGCATTACCTTCTACTGTACTGTCCTCTCCCAGCCATCACTACGCATTACCTTCTACTGTACTGTCCTCTCCCAGCCATCACTACGCATTACCTTCTACTGTACTGTCCTCTCACAGCCATCACTATGCATTACCTTCTACTGTACTGACCTCTCCCAGCCATCACCTTCTACTGTATTGTCCTCTCCCAGCCATCACTATGTATTACCTTCTACTGTACTGTCCTCTCCCAGCCATCACTACGCATGACCTACTGTACTGTCCTCTCCCAGCCATCACTATGCATTACCTTCTACTGTACTGTCCTCTCCCAGCCATCACTATGCATTACCATCTACTGCCAGAGTTGTCCGCTGACACCACGTCTTGCCTACTGTAGACAATATGCCTAGTCTACTACACAACCACCTCACGTGATGATCTCAACTGATGTCTATATTTAACATCAGTGATCAGCCTGATAGTCTTGCATTGCTTTGACAGTTTCTAGAGTACATGTGAAGTCTAGCTAAGTAGCGGTGAGTGTTTGAGTTGAGGGACTGCCAAGTCCGTTAGGTCGTTTGATCCGGGGTCACATGCGGAATGCGTTGAGCCGCGACACATACACCTGGCTGTGCTAACTGGTTTTTGAGTAATCAACTTGGGCTCATCTTCCCATTTGACAAACACAACCCCTCTATTCCATTGGGACCTCTTAACACAAAAAGAAATGATCCACGTCACTCTCACATACCGGACAGCTGATAGAGTAGTCAGTCGGGGCTCTAAAGTCAGACAACTTGATCCTGGAACCATTTACCAGCAATTGGAGAGCTGACCGGCAGTGGCTGATGCTAACGAGTAGCCCAGTTAGCTAGGCCAGTTGTTTAACAGCCAGATCATTTGATACTCAGAGCTACAGTTAAAGTGTAGAGGCACTAAGGGCAGATCATTTGGTAAATGGACCATTTGGGATTTTACATAGAGATAAATATACCGTCAGGCACGCCATCACCTGCACGCAAAACAAAGCTCTCGCGCCATCACCTGCACGCAAAACACAGCTCTCGCGCCATCACCTGCACGCAAAACAAAGCTCTCGCGCCATCACCTGCACACAAAACAAAGCTCTCGCGCCATCACCTGCACACAAAACAAAGCTCTCGCGCCATCACCTGCACACAAAACAAAGCTCTCGCGCCATCACCTGCACACAAAACAAAGCTCTCGCGCCATCACCTGCACACTTTTTTTCTCCTTAGCTGGTGTGCCGTTTCTTGGCAGGTTCCTTGCACAACGGGGTTCCTTCAAGCCAAACCTCCCAGTAAATGTTTTAAGTAGCAGAAGGTCTATGATGGATCACATGCTGCCTAAGTCCTCCCCAAAGCAGTTTAGCCCCCAGCAGCATCCACCCGGCTCCCAGCCCAAATGGCACCCTATATAGTACATTTGGGATGTAACCCTGAGCCCTAGACTCCAGCCCAAAGCAGCTTGGCGGTCCATGGCTGGGCGGATTATTTATTTAATGTTGTGGTAGAGAGAACCTCCTGGGCCTCATGCAGACTGGTTAATGATGTGGTAGAGAGAACCTCCTGGGCCTCACAGGCAGACTGGTTAATGTTGTGGTAGAGAGAACCTCCTGGGCCTCATACAGGCAGACTGGTTAATGTTGTGGTAGAGAGAACCTCCTGGGCCTCATACAGGCAGACTGGTTAATGATGTGGTAGAGAGAACAAGGCCTCATACAGGCAGACTGGTTAATGATGTGGTAGAGAGAACAAGGCCTCATACAGGCAGACTGGTTAATGATGTGGAAGAGAGAACAAGGCCTCATACAGGCAGACTGGTTAATGATGTGGTAGAGAGAACAAGGCCTCATACAGGCAGACTGGTTAATGATGTGGTAGAGAGAACAAGGCCTCATACAGGCAGACTGGTTAATGATGTGGTAGAGAGAACAAGGCCTCATACAGGCAGACTGGTTAATGATGTGGTAGAGAGAACAAGGCCTCATACAGGCAGACTGGTTAATGATGTGGTAGAGAGAACAAGGCCTCATACAGGCAGACTGGTTAATGATGTGGTAGAGAGAACAAGGCCTCATACAGGCAGACTGGTTAATGATGTGGTAGAGAGAACAAGGCCTCATACAGGCAGACTGGTTAATGATGTGGTAGAGAGAACAAGGCCTCATACAGGCAGACTGGTTAATGATGTGGTAGAGAGAACAAGGCCTCATACAGGCAGACTGGTTAATGATGTGGTAGAGAGAACAAGGCCTCATACAGGCAGACTGGTTAATGATGTGGTAGAGAGAACAAGGCCTCATACAGGCAGACTGGTTAATGATGTGGTAGAGAGAACAAGGCCTCATACAGGCAGACTGGTTAATGATGTGGTAGAGAGAACAAGGCCTCATACAGGCAGACTGGTTAATGATGTGGTAGAGAGAACAAGGCCTCATACAGGCAGACTGGTTAATGATGTGGTAGAGAGAACCTCCTGGGCCTCATACAGGCAGACTGGTTAATGATGTGGTAGAGAGAACAAGGCCTCATACAGGCAGACTGGTTAATGATGTGGTAGAGAGAACCTCATGGGCCTCATACAGGCAGACTGGTTAATGATGTGGTAGAGAGAACAAGGCCTCATACAGGCAGACTGGTTAATGATGTGGTAGAGAGAACAAGGCCTCATACAGGCAGACTGGTTAATGATGTGGTAGAGAGAACCTCCTGGGCCTCATACAGGCAGACTGGTTAATGATGTGGTAGAGAGAACAAGGCCTCATACAGGCAGACTGGTTAATGATGTGGTAGAGAGAACCTCATGGGCCTCATACAGGCAGACTGGTTAATGATGTGGTAGAGAGAACAAGGCCTCATACAGACAGACTGGTTAATGATGTGGTAGAGAGAACAAGGCCTCACACAGGCAGACTGGTTAATGATGTGGTAGAGAGAACAAGGCCTCATACAGGCAGACTGGTTAATGATGTGGTAGAGAGAACCTCCAGGGCCTCATACAGGCAGACTGGTTAATGATGTGGTAGAGAGAACAAGGCCTCATACAGGCAGACTGGTTAATGATGTGGTAGAGAGAACAAGGCCTCATACAGGCAGACTGGTTAATGATGTGGTAGAGATAACCTCCTGGGCCTCATACAGGCAGACTGGTTAATGATGTGGTAGAGAGAACAAGGCCTCATACAGACAGACTGGTTAATGATGTGGTAGAGAGAACAAGGCCTCATACAGGCAGACTGGTTAATGATGTGGTAGAGAGAACAAGGCCTCATACAGGCAGACTGGTTAATGATGTGGTAGAGAGAACAAGGCCTCATACAGGCAGACTGGTTAATGATGTGGTAGAGAGAACAAGGCCTCATACAGGCAGACTGGTTAATGATGTGGTAGAGAGAACCTCCTGGGCCTCATACAGGCAGACTGGTTAATGATGTGGTAGAGAGAACAAGGCCTCATACAGGCAGACTGGTTAATGATGTGGTAGAGAGAACCTCATGGGCCTCATACAGGCAGACTGGTTAATGATGTGGTAGAGAGAACAAGGCCTCATACAGGCAGACTGGTTAATGATGTGGTAGAGAGAACAAGGCCTCATACAGGCAGACTGGTTAATGATGTGGTAGAGAGAACCTCATGGGCCTCATACAGGCAGACTGGTTAATGATGTGGTAGAGAGAACAAGGCCTCATACAGACAGACTGGTTAATGATGTGGTAGAGAGAACAAGGCCTCACACAGGCAGACTGGTTAATGATGTGGTAGAGAGAACAAGGCCTCATACAGGCAGACTGGTTAATGATGTGGTAGAGAGAACAAGGCCTCATACAGGCAGACTGGTTAATGATGTGGTAGAGAGAACCTCCTGGGCCTCATACAGGCAGACTGGTTAATGATGTGGTAGAGAGAACAAGGCCTCATACAGGCAGACTGGTTAATGATGTGGTAGAGAGAACAAGGCCTCATACAGGCAGACTGGTTAATGATGTGGTAGAGAGAACCTCCTGGGCCTCATACAGGCAGACTGGTTAATGATGTGGTAGAGAGAACAAGGCCTCATACAGGCAGACTGGTTAATGATGTGGTAGAGAGAACCTCATGGGCCTCATACAGGCAGACTGGTTAATGATGTGGTAGAGAGAACAAGGCCTCATACAGACAGACTGGTTAATGATGTGGTAGAGAGAACAAGGCCTCACACAGGCAGACTGGTTAATGATGTGGTAGAGAGAACAAGGCCTCATACAGGCAGACTGGTTAATGATGTGGTAGAGAGAACCTCCAGGGCCTCATACAGGCAGACTGGTTAATGATGTGGTAGAGAGAACAAGGCCTCATACAGGCAGACTGGTTAATGATGTGGTAGAGAGAACAAGGCCTCATACAGGCAGACTGGTTAATG
Organism: Oncorhynchus clarkii lewisi; assembly: GCF_045791955.1. NCBI lineage: Eukaryota > Metazoa > Chordata > Actinopteri > Salmoniformes > Salmonidae > Oncorhynchus > Oncorhynchus clarkii. The sequence goes on from NC_092177.1 coordinate 11,015,344, forward strand.
ATGTGGTAGAGATAACCTCCTGGGCCTCATACAGGCAGACTGGTTAATGATGTGGTAGAGAGAACAAGGCCTCATACAGACAGACTGGTTAATGATGTGGTAGAGAGAACAAGGCCTCATACAGGCAGACTGGTTAATGATGTGGTAGAGAGAACAAGGCCTCATACAGGCAGACTGGTTAATGATGTGGTAGAGAGAATAAGGCCTCATACAGGCAGACTGGTTAATGATGTGGTAGAGAGAACAAGGCCTCATACAGGCAGACTGGTTAATGATGTGGTAGAGAGAACAAGGCCTCATACAGGCAGACTGGTTAATGATGTGGTAGAGAGAACAAGGCCTCATACAGGCAGACTGGTTAATGATGTGGTAGAGAGAACCTCCTGGGCCTCATACAGGCAGACTGGTTAATGATGTGGTAGAGAGAACAAGGCCTCATACAGGCAGACTGGTTAATGATGTGGTAGAGAGAACAAGGCCTCATACAGGCAGACTGGTTAATGATGTGGTAGAGAGAACCTCCTGGGCCTCATACAGGCAGACTGGTTAATGATGTGGTAGAGAGAACAAGGCCTCATACAGGCAGACTGGTTAATGATGTGGTAGAGAGAACCTCATGGGCCTCATACAGGCAGACTGGTTAATGATGTGGTAGAGAGAACAAGGCCTCATACAGACAGACTGGTTAATGATGTGGTAGAGAGAACAAGGCCTCACACAGGCAGACTGGTTAATGATGTGGTAGAGAGAACAAGGCCTCATACAGGCAGACTGGTTAATGATGTGGTAGAGAGAACCTCCAGGGCCTCATACAGGCAGACTGGTTAATGATGTGGTAGAGAGAACAAGGCCTCATACAGGCAGACTGGTTAATGATGTGGTAGAGAGAACAAGGCCTCATACAGGCAGACTGGTTAATGATGTGGTAGAGAGAACCTCCTGGGCCTCATACAGGCAGACTGGTTAATGATGTGGTAGAGAGAACAAGGCCTCATACAGACAGACTGGTTAATGATGTGGTAGAGAGAACAAGGCCTCATACAGGCAGACTGGTTAATGATGTGGTAGAGAGAACAAGGCCTCATACAGGCAGACTGGTTAATGTTGTGGTAGAGAGAACAAGGCCTCATACAGGCAGACTGGTTAATGATGTGGTAGAGAAAACAAGGCCTCATACAGGCAGACTGGTTAATGATGTGGTAGAGAGAACAAGGCCTCATTCAGGCAGACTGGTTAATGATGTGGTAGAGAGAACAAGGCCTCATACAGGCAGACTGGTTAATGATGTGGTAGAGATAACCTCCTGGGCCTCATACAGGCAGACTGGTTAATGATGTGGTAGAGAGAACAAGGCCTCATACAGGCAGACTGGTTAATGATGTGGTAGAGAGAACAAGGCCTCATACAGGCAGACTGGTTAATGATGTGGTAGAGAGAACAAGGCCTCATACAGGCAGACTGGCTAATGATGTGGTAGAGAGAACAAGGCCTTGCTGCTTTGGATTGTTAATCCACAGATCAGCTGCTAAAGTAGCTACCAGGAATACAACATGGTGCCCGGTTGTTTGCGTCGGACAATACTGTACAAAACGGGACGGATAAACAAACGCATAAGGGGGTTTAAAAAAACACCCTGGACTTGGCAAACACACACAACCCACAGGCCTAGATGAACCTTGTGGTGTACAGAGGGAAAATTAAATTAAAATGGATTATTTGGGAATTAGCAGTCTGCCATTACAAACATTGAGGTAATCCAATCGTGTTAATTAAATTCTGATAAACAAGCCAAGCTTCTCCACAACAGAAGAACCCAGACACACAGTAACAACAGTACAGGGCTGACATTAATTTGAATGATGCAAAATATGGTACTGACTTCCAGGACTTTGCCAGCAGTAGAAGCCCGGACTAGCGACTGAACTAGGAGCTCTGCATGTGGGATAAACAGAGGACAACTAACGCCTTGTTTGCACTAGTAATGCACCGATATGACATTTTTGGCCGATACCAATATCCAATATTTACAATTTTAGTGGCTTTTTAAGCATTCTAGTACAGTTAAATAGTTAACACACACACACGGACGCAGAGGTCTAAGGTACTGCATCTCAGTGCAAGAGGCGTCACTACAGTCTCTGGTTTGAATCCAGGCTGTACCACATCCGGTTGTGATTGGGAGTCCTATAGTACGGCGCACAATTGGCCCAGTGTCGTCAGGGCTGTCATTGTAAATAAGAATTTGATCTTAACTGACTTAACTTTTGTGTGTGTAACCTTTTATTTATTTTGTTGGCATTTACGCATGTCCCCATTACCAGTAAAACATCATCAAAACCTATTTTTTTCCACTTACTTGCTGTGCCGTTTCGTTCAGTCGTTTCATTCTCAACCAGGATTGCTATGGAACCCCGTTTGGGTCTTTGTGTGTCAAAAAAGATACAAATAATAACATCTGTTTCAGTAGCTATAATTTATAGCTAGGTGTCGTATAAAAATAACCCTAATTTATAAGAGAGTTCTTATTTGGTTAATTGTGGTCGGACTGATCAATGTGAAGGTAGCCACAATAAGGATTAGCCACAAGTGGCCTTTGCTGTTAGCCTTCAAAATAAAATAATGGCATAATACTACTATTTGTATTAATTTGCATTACAATTACATACTTTTATTTTGAAGGCAAACCGCAAATTCCACTATTGTGCCTAATCCTTATTGTGGCTAGCATCACAACACATAACCCCGTGCAGTCGAGCCTCACTAGACTTATGAAGCTCGCTGGCTGCTTATAACGTTAGCTTTGGTCAACAGGGTTAAGTAGTTGGCTAGCTATTTATTTTCATGAACTGAAGTTCAATTTCAATAGGCAAACGACAAGTGGCTAACTAGCTAATACTTACCCACAAGGATTCCTAAATCATTGAAAGAATAATGAAAATGACTTCAGGTTCTACTGGTCATTGTTTTCAGGCTGGTTGTATTGGTGCTAGCTAGGTACTAAGCTAAAGCTAGCTACCTCAGAAGTTGCAGTCAAACAAATGATACTTTATTACCGATGAGGTATTGTAAACAGAGTTTGAGGCTGGTGTTTGCAGACTTTTTTGTACAGCTTTGACAGTGCTACTGTATTTTCTTTGACACGCAAAGACCCAAACGACATTCCATAGTATGTATGTCGTGAAGCTAATAGCAGGGTCTATTACTGTGTAACTCCGGTAGGGCAACATCTGAAAAATAGCGCACCTGGTAGTTTGTACCGGTGCTTGACCAGTCGGCGAAAGCAAACATCACCCACGACAGAGAACGGTTGATTGTCAAAGGCTATAAATTCCATTATCTTGGCTTTAATGGATTTCGCGTTTGAGTTGTCTCGCTTAAATGTTCTTACTTTTTCAAATGACTACTCGACTTGTTGACTTCTCGATCCACACAGCAGACTTTGTGGGCTAGGTTAGGAATGCTGTGTTGCACGTTTAGCGCAAAATTTTACATGGAGCCATTACATCATGTACGTTATATAGCTATGCATGTCAGCTTTGACATCAGTTTTGCACACTGGGGCGTTAAACTAGACATCGGCCAATACCGATGTTGCCATTTTTTGCTAATATCGTCCGATTCCAATATGTTCACCGATATATCTCGCATCCCTAGTTTCCACTTCTCTGGCTGTGGAAAATGCTGTATTGACTGCAGCCTTGGATCATCACAGTTTAACAGAGGCACATAAGTAACTGCCTGTGTCCTTTTGAACTTTGCCAAGAAGCAATAAGTCATGCCATTGGAGTGCCTATGGCTGTATCTATTAGGGCCTATGGCTGTATCTATTGGGGCCTATGGCTGTATCTATTGGGGCCTATGGCTGTATCTATTGGGGCCTATGGCTGTATCTATTAGTGCCTATGGCTGTATCTATTAGTGCCTATGGCTGCATGCATTGGGGCCTATGGCTGTATGCATTGGGGCCTATGGCTGTATGCATTGGGGCCTATGGCTGTATGCATTGGGGCCTATGGCTGTATGCATTAGTGCCTATGGCTGTATCTATTAGTGCCTATGGCTGTATCTATTAGTGCCTATGGCTGTATCTATTAGTGCCTATGGCTGTATCTATTAGTGCCTATGGCTGTATCTATTAGTGCCTATGGCTGTATCTATTGGGGCCTATGGCTGTATCTATTGGGGCCTATGGCTGTATGCATTGGGGCCTATGGCTGTATCTATTAGTGCCTATGGCTGTATCTATTAGTTCCTATGGCTGTATCTATTAGTGCCTATGGCTGTATCTATTAGGGCCTATGGCTGTATCTATTAGGGCCTATGGCTGTATCTATTAGTGCCTATGGCTGTATCTATTAGTGCCTATGGCTGTATCTATTAGTGCCTATGGCTGTATCTATTAGTGCCTATGGCTGTATCTATTAGTGCCTATGGCTGTATCTATTAGTGCCTATGGCTGTATCTATTAGTGCCTATGGCTGTATGTATTAGTGCCTATGGCTGTATGTATTAGTGCCTATGGCTGTATCTATTAGTGCCTATGGCTGTATCTATTAGTGCCTATGGCTGTATCTATTAGTGCCTATGGCTGTATCTATTAGTGCCTATGGCTGTATCTATTAGTGCCTATGGCTGTATCTATTAGTGCCTATGGCTGTATCTATTAGTGCCTATGGCTGTATCTATTAGTGCCTATGGCTGTATCTATTAGTGCCTATGGCTGTATCTATTAGTGCCTATGGCTGTATCTATTAGTGCCTATGGCTGTATGTATTAGTGCCTATGGCTGTATGTATTAGGGCCTATGGCTGTATCTATTAGGGCCTATGGCTGTATCTATTAGTGCCTATGGCTGTATCTATTAGTGCCTATGGCTGTATCTATTAGTGCCTATGGCTGTATGTATTAGTGCCTATGGCTGTATCTATTAGGGCCTATGGCTGTATCTATTAGGGCCTATGGCTGTATGTATTAGTGCCTATGGCTGTATGTATTAGTGCCTATGGCTGTATCTATTAGTGCCTATGGCTGTATCTATTAGTGCCTATGGCTGTATCTATTAGTGCCTATGGCTGTATGTATTAGTGCCTATGGCTGTATCTATTAGTGCCTATGGCTGTATCTATTAGTGCCTATGGCTGTATCTATTAGTGCCTATGGCTGTATCTATTAGTGCCTATGGCTGTATCTATTAGTGCCTATGGCTGTATCTATTAGTGCCTATGGCTGTATCTATTAGTGCCTATGGCTGTATCTATTAGTGCCTATGGCTGTATCTATTAGTGCCTATGGCTGTATCTATTAGTGCCTATGGCTGTATCTATTAGTGCCTATGGCTGTATCTATTAGTGCCTATGGCTGTATCTATTAGTGCCTATGGCTGTATGTATTAGTGTCTATGGCTGTATCTATTAGTGTCTATGGCTGTATCTATTGGGGCCTATGGCTGTATCTATTAGTGCCTATGGCTGTATCTATTGGGGCCTATGGCTGTATCTATTAGTGCCTATGGCTGTATCTATTAGTGCCTATGGCTGTATGTATTAGTGCCTATGGCTGTATCTATTAGTGCCTATGGCTGTATCTATTAGTGCCTATGGCTGTATCTATTGGGGCCTATGGCTGTATCTATTAGTGCCTATGGCTGTATGTATTAGTGCCTATGGCTGTATGTATTAGTGCCTATGGCTGTATCTATTAGTGCCTATGGCTGTATCTATTAGTGCCTATGGCTGTATGTATTAGTGTCTATGGCTGTATCTATTAGTGTCTATGGCTGTATCTATTGGGGCCTATGGCTGTATCTATTAGTGCCTATGGCTGTATCTATTAGTGCCTATGGCTGTATCTATTAGTGCCTATGGCTGTATGTATTAGTGCCTATGGCTGTATCTATTAGTGCCTATGGCTGTATGTATTAGTGCCTATGGCTGTATCTATTGGGGCCTATGGCTGTATCTATTAGTGCCTATGGCTGTATCTATTAGTGCCTATGGCTGTATGTATTAGTGCCCATGGCTGTATCTATTAGTGCCTATGGCTGTATGTATTAGTGCCTATGGCTGTATCTATTAGTGCCTATGGCTGTATATATTAGTGCCTATGGCTGTATGTATTAGTGCCTATGGCTGTATGTATTAGTGTATGGCTATGGCTGTATCTATTAGTGTCTATGGCTGTATCTATTGGGGCCTATGGCTGTATCTATTAGTGCCTATGGCTGTATCTATTAGTGCCTATGGCTGTATCTATTAGTGCCTATGGCTGTATGTATTAGTGCCTATGGCTGTATCTATTAGTGCCTATGGCTGTATGTATTAGTGCCTATGGCTGTATCTATTGGGGCCTATGGCTGTATCTATTAGTGCCTATGGCTGTATGTATTAGTGCCTATGGCTGTATCTATTAGTGCCTATGGCTGTATCTATTAGTGCCTATGGCTGTATCTATTAGTGCCTATGGCTGTATCTATTAGTGCCTATGGCTGTATCTATTAGTGCCTATGGCTGTATCTATTAGTGCCTATGGCTGTATCTATTAGTGCCTATGGCTGTATCTATTAGTGCCTATGGCTGTATGTATTAGTGTCTATGGCTGTATCTATTAGTGTCTATGGCTGTATCTATTGGGGCCTATGGCTGTATCTATTAGTGCCTATGGCTGTATCTATTGGGGCCTATGGCTGTATCTATTAGTGCCTATGGCTGTATCTATTAGTGCCTATGGCTGTATGTATTAGTGCCTATGGCTGTATCTATTAGTGCCTATGGCTGTATCTATTAGTGCCTATGGCTGTATCTATTGGGGCCTATGGCTGTATCTATTAGTGCCTATGGCTGTACGTATTAGTGCCTATGGCTGTATGTATTAGTGCCTATGGCTGTATCTATTAGTGCCTATGGCTGTATCTATTAGTGCCTATGGCTGTATGTATTAGTGTCTATGGCTGTATCTATTGGGGCCTATGGCTGTATCTATTAGTGCCTATGGCTGTATCTATTAGTGCCTATGGCTGTATGTATTAGTGCCTATGGCTGTATGTATTAGTGCCTATGGCTGTATCTATTAGTGCCTATGGCTGTATCTATTAGTGCCTATGGCTGTATGTATTAGTGCCTATGGCTGTATCTATTGGGGCCTATGGCTGTATCTATTAGTGCCTATGGCTGTATCTATTAGTGCCTATGGCTGTATCTATTAGTGCCTATGGCTGTATGTATTAGTGCCTATGGCTGTATCTATTAGTGCCTATGGCTGTATGTATTAGTGCCTATGGCTGTATCTATTAGTGCCTATGGCTGTATATATTAGTGCCTATGGCTGTATGTATTAGTGCCTATGGCTGTATGTATTAGTGTCTATGGCTGTATCTATTAGTGTCTATGGCTGTATCTATTGGGGCCTATGGCTGTATCTATTAGTGCCTATGGCTGTATCTATTAGTGCCTATGGCTGTATGTATTAGTGCCTATGGCTGTATCTATTAGTGCCTATGGCTGTATGTATTAGTGCCTATGGCTGTATCTATTGGGGCCTATGGCTGTATCTATTAGTGCCTATGGCTGTATCTATTAGTGCCTATGGCTGTATGTATTAGTGCCTATGGCTGTATCTATTAGTGCCTATGGCTGTATGTATTAGTGCCTATGGCTGTATCTATTAGTGCCTATGGCTGTATATATTAGTGCCTATGGCTGTATGTATTAGTGCCTATGGCTGTATGTATTAGTGCCTATGGCTGTATCTATTAGTGCCTATGGCTGTATATATTAGTGCCTATGGCTGTATGTATTAGTGCCTATGGCTGTATGTATTAGTGCCTATGGCTGTATCTATTAGTGCCTATGGCTGTATCTATTAGTGCCTATGGCTGTATGTATTAGTGTCTATGGCTGTATCTATTAGTGTCTATGGCTGTATCTATTGGGGCCTATGGCTGTATCTATTAGTGCCTATGGCTGTATCTATTAGTGCCTATGGCTGTATCTATTAGTGCCTATGGCTGTATGTATTAGTGCCTATGGCTGTATGTATTAGTGCCTATGGCTGTATGTATTAGTGCCTATGGCTGTATCTATTGGGGCCTATGGCTGTATCTATTAGTGCCTATGGCTGTATCTATTAGTGCCTATGGCTGTATGTATTAGTGCCTATGGCTGTATCTATTAGTGCCTATGGCTGTATGTATTAGTGCCTATGGCTGTATCTATTAGTGCCTATGGCTGTATATATTAGTGCCTATGGCTGTATGTATTAGTGCCTATGGCTGTATGTATTAGTGCCTATGGCTGTATCTATTAGTGCCTATGGCTGTATATATTAGTGCCTATGGCTGTATGTATTAGTGCCTATGGCTGTATGTATTAGTGCCTATGGCTGTATCTATTAGTGCCTATGGCTGTATCTATTAGTGCCTATGGCTGTATGTATTAGTGCCTATGGCTGTATGTATTAGTGCCTATGGCTGTATCTATTAGTGCCTATGGCTGTATCTATTAGTGCCTATGGCTGTATCTATTAGGGCCTATGGCTGTATGTATTAGTGCCTATGGCTGTATCTATTAGGGCCTATGGCTGTATCTATTAGTGCCTATGGCTGTATCTATTAGTGCCTATGGCTGTATCTATTAGGGCCTATGGCTGTATCTATTAGTGCCTATGGCTGTATCTATTAGTGCCTATGGCTGTATCTATTAGGGCCTATGGCTGTATCTATTAGTGCCTATGGCTGTATCTATTAGGGCCTATGGCTGTATGTATTAGTGCCTATGGCTGTATCTATTAGTGCCTATGGCTGTATCTATTAGGGCCTATGGCTGTATCTATTAGTGCCTATGGCTGTATCTATTGGGGCCTATGGCTGTATCTATTGGGGCCTATGGCTGTATCTATTAGTGCCTATGGCTGTATGTATTAGTGCCTATGGCTGTATGTATTAGGACCTATGGCTGTATCTATTAGTGCCTATGGCTGTATGTATTAGTGCCTATGGCTGTATCTATTGGGGCCTATGGCTGTATCTATTGGGGCCTATGGCTGTATCTATTAGTGCCTATGGCTGTATCTATTAGGGCCTATGGCTGTATCTATTAGTGCCTATGGCTGTATCTATTGGGGCCTATGGCTGTATCTATTAGTGCCTATGGCTGTATCTATTAGGGCCTATGGCTGTATCTATTAGTGCCTATGGCTGTATCTATTAGGGCCTATGGCTGTATGTATTAGTGCCTATGGCTGTATCTATTAGGGCCTATGGCTGTATCTATTAGTGCCTATGGCTGTATCTATTGGGGCCTATGGCTGTATCTATTGGGGCCTATGGCTGTATCTATTAGTGCCTATGGCTGTATGTATTAGTGCCTATGGCTGTATCTATTAGGGCCTATGGCTGTATCTATTAGTGCCTATGGCTGTATCTATTAGGGCCTATGGCTGTATGTATTAGTGCCTATGGCTGTATCTATTAGTGCCTATGGCTGTATCTATTAGGGCCTATGGCTGTATCTATTAGTGCCTATGGCTGTATCTATTGGGGCCTATGGCTGTATCTATTAGTGCCTATGGCTGTATGTATTAGTGCCTATGGCTGTATCTATTAGTGCCTATGGCTGTATGTATTAGGACCTATGGCTGTATCTATTAGTGCCTATGGCTGTATGTATTAGTGCCTATGGCTGTATGTATTAGTGCCTATGGCTGTATGTATTAGTGCCTATGGCTGTATGTATTAGTGCCTATGGCTGTATATATTAGTGCCTATGGCTGTATGTATTAGTGCCTATGGCTGTATGTATTAGTGCCTATGGCTGTATCTATTAGTGCCTATGGCTGTATATATTAGTGCCTATGGCTGTATGTATTAGTGCCTATGGCTGTATGTATTAGTGCCTATGGCTGTATCTATTAGTGCCTATGGCTGTATCTATTAGTGCCTATGGCTGTATGTATTAGTGCCTATGGCTGTATGTATTAGTGCCTATGGCTGTATCTATTAGTGCCTATGGCTGTATCTATTAGTGCCTATGGCTGTATCTATTAGGGCCTATGGCTGTATGTATTAGTGCCTATGGCTGTATCTATTAGGGCCTATGGCTGTATCTATTAGTGCCTATGGCTGTATCTATTAGTGCCTATGGCTGTATCTATTAGGGCCTATGGCTGTATCTATTAGTGCCTATGGCTGTATCTATTAGTGCCTATGGCTGTATCTATTAGGGCCTATGGCTGTATCTATTAGTGCCTATGGCTGTATCTATTAGGGCCTATGGCTGTATGTATTAGTGCCTATGGCTGTATCTATTAGTGCCTATGGCTGTATCTATTAGGGCCTATGGCTGTATCTATTAGTGCCTATGGCTGTATCTATTGGGGCCTATGGCTGTATCTATTGGGGCCTATGGCTGTATCTATTAGTGCCTATGGCTGTATGTATTAGTGCCTATGGCTGTATCTATTAGTGCCTATGGCTGTATGTATTAGGACCTATGGCTGTATCTATTAGTGCCTATGGCTGTATGTATTAGTGCCTATGGCTGTATCTATTGGGGCCTATGGCTGTATCTATTAGTGCCTATGGCTGTATCTATTAGGGCCTATGGCTGTATCTATTAGTGCCTATGGCTGTATCTATTAGGGCCTATGGCTGTATCTATTAGTGCCTATGGCTGTATCTATTAGGGCCTATGGCTGTATGTATTAGTGCCTATGGCTGTATCTATTAGGGCCTATGGCTGTATCTATTAGTGCCTATGGCTGTATCTATTGGGGCCTATGGCTGTATCTATTGGGGCCTATGGCTGTATCTATTAGTGCCTATGGCTGTATGTATTAGTGCCTATGGCTGTATCTATTAGGGCCTATGGCTGTATCTATTAGTGCCTATGGCTGTATCTATTAGGGCCTATGGCTGTATGTATTAGTGCCTATGGCTGTATCTATTAGTGCCTATGGCTGTATCTATTAGGGCCTATGGCTGTATCTATTAGTGCCTATGGCTGTATCTATTGGGGCCTATGGCTGTATCTATTAGTGCCTATGGCTGTATGTATTAGTGCCTATGGCTGTATCTATTAGTGCCTATGGCTGTATGTATTAGGACCTATGGCTGTATCTATTAGTGCCTATGGCTGTATGTATTAGTGCCTATGGCTGTATGTATTAGTGCCTATGGCTGTATGTATTAGTGCCTATGGCTGTATGTATTAGTGCCTATGGCTGTATCTATTAGGGCCTATGGCTGTATCTATTAGTGCCTATGGCTGTATCTATTAGGGCCTATGGCTGTATGTATTAGTGCCTATGGCTGTATCTATTAGTGCCTATGGCTGTATCTATTAGGGCCTATGGCTGTATCTATTAGTGCCTATGGCTGTATCTATTGGGGCCTATGGCTGTATCTATTAGTGCCTATGGCTGTATGTATTAGTGCCTATGGCTGTATCTATTAGTGCCTATGGCTGTATGTATTAGGACCTATGGCTGTATCTATTAGTGCCTATGGCTGTATGTATTAGTGCCTATGGCTGTATGTATTAGTGCCTATGGCTGTATGTATTAGTGCCTATGGCTGTATGTATTAGTGCCTATGGCTGTATCTATTAGTGCCTATGGCTGTATGTATTAGTGTCTATGGCTGTATCTATTAGTGTCTATGGCTGTATCTATTGGGGCCTATGGCTGTATCTATTAGTGCCTATGGCTGTATCTATTGGGGCCTATGGCTGTATCTATTAGTGCCTATGGCTGTATCTATTAGTGCCTATGGCTGTATGTATTAGTGCCTATGGCTGTATCTATTAGTGCCTATGGCTGTATCTATTAGTGCCTATGGCTGTATCTATTGGGGCCTATGGCTGTATCTATTAGTGCCTATGGCTGTATGTATTAGTGCCTATGGCTGTATGTATTAGTGCCTATGGCTGTATCTATTAGTGCCTATGGCTGTATCTATTAGTGCCTATGGCTGTATGTATTAGTGTCTATGGCTGTATGTATTAGTGTCTATGGCTGTATCTATTGGGGCCTATGGCTGTATCTATTAGTGCCTATGGCTGTATCTATTAGTGCCTATGGCTGTATCTATTAGTGCCTATGGCTGTATGTATTAGTGCCTATGGCTGTATCTATTAGTGCCTATGGCTGTATGTATTAGTGCCTATGGCTGTATCTATTGGGGCCTATGGCTGTATCTATTAGTGCCTATGGCTGTATCTATTAGTGCCTATGGCTGTATGTATTAGTGCCTATGGCTGTATCTATTAGTGCCTATGGCTGTATGTATTAGTGCCTATGGCTGTATCTATTAGTGCCTATGGCTGTATATATTAGTGCCTATGGCTGTATGTATTAGTGCCTATGGCTGTATGTATTAGTGTCTATGGCTGTATCTATTAGTGTCTATGGCTGTATCTATTGGGGCCTATGGCTGTATCTATTAGTGCCTATGGCTGTATCTATTAGTGCCTATGGCTGTATCTATTAGTGCCTATGGCTGTATGTATTAGTGCCTATGGCTGTATCTATTAGTGCCTATGGCTGTATGTATTAGTGCCTATGGCTGTATCTATTGGGGCCTATGGCTGTATCTATTAGTGCCTATGGCTGTATCTATTAGTGCCTATGGCTGTATGTATTAGTGCCTATGGCTGTATCTATTAGTGCCTATGGCTGTATGTATTAGTGCCTATGGCTGTATCTATTAGTGCCTATGGCTGTATATATTAGTGCCTATGGCTGTATATATTAGTGCCTATGGCTGTATGTATTAGTGCCTATGGCTGTATGTATTAGTGCCTATGGCTGTATCTATTAGTGCCTATGGCTGTATATATTAGTGCCTATGGCTGTATGTATTAGTGCCTATGGCTGTATCTATTAGTGCCTATGGCTGTATGTATTAGTGCCTATGGCTGTATGTATTAGTGCCTATGGCTGTATGTATTAGTGCCTATGGCTGTATCTATTAGTGCCTATGGCTGTATCTATTAGTGCCTATGGCTGTATGTATTAGTGTCTATGGCTGTATCTATTAGTGTCTATGGCTGTATCTATTGGGGCCTATGGCTGTATCTATTAGTGCCTATGGCTGTATCTATTAGTGCCTATGGCTGTATCTATTAGTGCCTATGGCTGTATGTATTAGTGCCTATGGCTGTATGTATTAGTGCCTATGGCTGTATGTATTAGTGCCTATGGCTGTATCTATTAGTGCCTATGGCTGTATGTATTAGTGCCTATGGCTGTATGTATTAGTGCCTATGGCTGTATCTATTAGTGCCTATGGCTGTATGTATTAGTGCCTATGGCTGTATCTATTAGTGCCTATGGCTGTATATATTAGTGCCTATGGCTGTATGTATTAGTGCCTATGGCTGTATGTATTAGTGCCTATGGCTGTATCTATTAGTGCCTATGGCTGTATATATTAGTGCCTATGGCTGTATATATTAGTGCCTATGGCTGTATGTATTAGTGCCTATGGCTGTATCTATTAGTGCCTATGGCTGTATCTATTAGTGCCTATGGCTGTATGTATTAGTGCCTATGGCTGTATGTATTAGTGCCTATGGCTGTATCTATTAGTGCCTATGGCTGTATCTATTAGTGCCTATGGCTGTATCTATTAGGGCCTATGGCTGTATGTATTAGTGCCTATGGCTGTATCTATTAGGGCCTATGGCTGTATCTATTAGTGCCTATGGCTGTATCTATTAGTGCCTATGGCTGTATCTATTAGGGCCTATGGCTGTATCTATTAGTGCCTATGGCTGTATCTATTGGGGCCTATGGCTGTATCTATTGGGGCCTATGGCTGTATCTATTGGGGCCTATGGCTGTATCTATTAGTGCCTATGGCTGTATGTATTAGTGCCTATGGCTGTATCTATTAGTGCCTATGGCTGTATGTATTAGGACCTATGGCTGTATCTATTACTGCCTATGGCTGTATGTATTAGTGCCTATGGCTGTATGTATTAGTGCCTATGGCTGTATCTATTAGTGCCTATGGCTGTATCTATTAGTGCCTATGGCTGTATCTATTAGTGCCTATGGCTGTATCTATTGGGGCCTATGGCTGTATCTATTGGGGCCTATGGCTGTATCTATTAGTGCCTATGGCTGTATGTATTAGTGCCTATGGCTGTATCTATTAGTGCCTATGGCTGTATGTATTAGGACCTATGGCTGTATCTATTAGTGCCTATGGCTGTATGTATTAGTGCCTATGGCTGTATGTATTGGGGCCTATGGCTGTATCTATTAGTGCCTATGGCTGTATCTATTAGGGCCTATGGCTGTATCTATTAGTGCCTATGGCTGTATCTATTGGGGCCTATGGCTGTATCTATTAGTGCCTATGGCTGTATCTATTAGGGCCTATGGCTGTATCTATTAGTGCCTATGGCTGTATCTATTAGGGCCTATGGCTGTATGTATTAGTGCCTATGGCTGTATCTATTAGGGCCTATGGCTGTATCTATTAGTGCCTATGGCTGTATCTATTGGGGCCTATGGCTGTATCTATTGGGGCCTATGGCTGTATCTATTAGTGCCTATGGCTGTATGTATTAGTGCCTATGGCTGTATCTATTAGGGCCTATGGCTGTATCTATTAGTGCCTATGGCTGTATCTATTAGGGCCTATGGCTGTATGTATTAGTGCCTATGGCTGTATCTATTAGTGCCTATGGCTGTATCTATTAGGGCCTATGGCTGTATCTATTAGTGCCTATGGCTGTATCTATTGGGGCCTATGGCTGTATCTATTGGGGCCTATGGCTGTATCTATTAGTGCCTATGGCTGTATGTATTAGTGCCTATGGCTGTATCTATTAGTGCCTATGGCTGTATGTATTAGGACCTATGGCTGTATCTATTAGTGCCTATGGCTGTATGTATTAGTGCCTATGGCTGTATGTATTAGTGCCTATGGCTGTATGTATTAGTGCCTATGGCTGTATGTATTAGTGCCTATGGCTGTATCTATTAGTGCCTATGGCTGTATGTATTAGTGTCTATGGCTGTATCTATTAGTGTCTATGGCTGTATCTATTGGGGCCTATGGCTGTATCTATTAGTGCCTATGGCTGTATCTATTGGGGCCTATGGCTGTATCTATTAGTGCCTATGGCTGTATCTATTAGTGCCTATGGCTGTATGTATTAGTGCCTATGGCTGTATCTATTAGTGCCTATGGCTGTATCTATTGGGGCCTATGGCTGTATCTATTAGTGCCTATGGCTGTATGTATTAGTGCCTA
Source organism: Oncorhynchus clarkii lewisi (assembly GCF_045791955.1). Lineage (NCBI taxonomy): Eukaryota > Metazoa > Chordata > Actinopteri > Salmoniformes > Salmonidae > Oncorhynchus > Oncorhynchus clarkii. The sequence goes on from NC_092177.1 coordinate 11,030,603, forward strand.
TGGCTGTATGTATTAGTGCCTATGGCTGTATCTATTAGTGCCTATGGCTGTATCTATTAGTGCCTATGGCTGTATGTATTAGTGTCTATGGCTGTATCTATTAGTGTCTATGGCTGTATCTATTGGGGCCTATGGCTGTATCTATTAGTGCCTATGGCTGTATCTATTAGTGCCTATGGCTGTATCTATTAGTGCCTATGGCTGTATGTATTAGTGCCTATGGCTGTATCTATTAGTGCCTATGGCTGTATGTATTAGTGCCTATGGCTGTATCTATTGGGGCCTATGGCTGTATCTATTAGTGCCTATGGCTGTATCTATTAGTGCCTATGGCTGTATGTATTAGTGCCTATGGCTGTATCTATTAGTGCCTATGGCTGTATGTATTAGTGCCTATGGCTGTATCTATTAGTGCCTATGGCTGTATATATTAGTGCCTATGGCTGTATGTATTAGTGCCTATGGCTGTATGTATTAGTGTCTATGGCTGTATCTATTAGTGTCTATGGCTGTATCTATTGGGGCCTATGGCTGTATCTATTAGTGCCTATGGCTGTATGTATTAGTGCCTATGGCTGTATGTATTAGTGCCTATGGCTGTATCTATTAGTGCCTATGGCTGTATCTATTAGTGCCTATGGCTGTATGTATTAGTGCCTATGGCTGTATCTATTGGGGCCTATGGCTGTATCTATTAGTGCCTATGGCTGTATCTATTAGTGCCTATGGCTGTATGTATTAGTGCCTATGGCTGTATCTATTAGTGCCTATGGCTGTATGTATTAGTGCCTATGGCTGTATCTATTAGTGCCTATGGCTGTATATATTAGTGCCTATGGCTGTATGTATTAGTGCCTATGGCTGTATGTATTAGTGCCTATGGCTGTATCTATTAGTGCCTATGGCTGTATATATTAGTGCCTATGGCTGTATGTATTAGTGCCTATGGCTGTATCTATTAGTGCCTATGGCTGTATCTATTAGTGCCTATGGCTGTATGTATTAGTGCCTATGGCTGTATGTATTAGTGCCTATGGCTGTATCTATTAGTGCCTATGGCTGTATCTATTAGTGCCTATGGCTGTATGTATTAGTGTCTATGGCTGTATCTATTAGTGTCTATGGCTGTATCTATTGGGGCCTATGGCTGTATCTATTAGTGCCTATGGCTGTATCTATTAGTGCCTATGGCTGTATCTATTAGTGCCTATGGCTGTATGTATTAGTGCCTATGGCTGTATGTATTAGTGCCTATGGCTGTATGTATTAGTGCCTATGGCTGTATCTATTGGGGCCTATGGCTGTATCTATTAGTGCCTATGGCTGTATCTATTAGTGCCTATGGCTGTATGTATTAGTGCCTATGGCTGTATCTATTAGTGCCTATGGCTGTATGTATTAGTGCCTATGGCTGTATCTATTAGTGCCTATGGCTGTATATATTAGTGCCTATGGCTGTATGTATTAGTGCCTATGGCTGTATGTATTAGTGCCTATGGCTGTATCTATTAGTGCCTATGGCTGTATATATTAGTGCCTATGGCTGTATATATTAGTGCCTATGGCTGTATGTATTAGTGCCTATGGCTGTATCTATTAGTGCCTATGGCTGTATCTATTAGTGCCTATGGCTGTATGTATTAGTGCCTATGGCTGTATGTATTAGTGCCTATGGCTGTATCTATTAGTGCCTATGGCTGTATCTATTAGTGCCTATGGCTGTATCTATTAGGGCCTATGGCTGTATGTATTAGTGCCTATGGCTGTATCTATTAGGGCCTATGGCTGTATCTATTAGTGCCTATGGCTGTATCTATTAGTGCCTATGGCTGTATCTATTAGGGCCTATGGCTGTATCTATTAGTGCCTATGGCTGTATCTATTAGTGCCTATGGCTGTATCTATTAGGGCCTATGGCTGTATCTATTAGTGCCTATGGCTGTATCTATTAGGGCCTATGGCTGTATGTATTAGTGCCTATGGCTGTATCTATTAGTGCCTATGGCTGTATCTATTAGGGCCTATGGCTGTATCTATTAGTGCCTATGGCTGTATCTATTGGGGCCTATGGCTGTATCTATTGGGGCCTATGGCTGTATCTATTAGTGCCTATGGCTGTATGTATTAGTGCCTATGGCTGTATCTATTAGTGCCTATGGCTGTATGTATTAGGACCTATGGCTGTATCTATTAGTGCCTATGGCTGTATGTATTAGTGCCTATGGCTGTATCTATTGGGGCCTATGGCTGTATCTATTAGTGCCTATGGCTGTATCTATTAGGGCCTATGGCTGTATCTATTAGTGCCTATGGCTGTATCTATTGGGGCCTATGGCTGTATCTATTAGTGCCTATGGCTGTATCTATTAGGGCCTATGGCTGTATCTATTAGTGCCTATGGCTGTATCTATTAGGGCCTATGGCTGTATGTATTAGTGCCTATGGCTGTATCTATTAGGGCCTATGGCTGTATCTATTAGTGCCTATGGCTGTATCTATTGGGGCCTATGGCTGTATCTATTGGGGCCTATGGCTGTATCTATTAGTGCCTATGGCTGTATGTATTAGTGCCTATGGCTGTATCTATTAGGGCCTATGGCTGTATCTATTAGTGCCTATGGCTGTATCTATTAGTGCCTATGGCTGTATCTATTAGTGCCTATGGCTGTATCTATTAGTGCCTATGGCTGTATCTATTAGTGCCTATGGCTGTATCTATTAGTGCCTATGGCTGTATCTATTAGTGCCTATGGCTGTATGTATTAGTGTCTATGGCTGTATCTATTAGTGTCTATGGCTGTATCTATTAGTGTCTATGGCTGTATCTATTAGTGTCTATGGCTGTATGTATTAGTGCCTATGGCTGTATCTATTAGTGTCTATGGCTGTATCTATTAGTGTCTATGGCTGTATCTATTAGTGTCTATGGCTGTATCTATTAGTGTCTATGGCTGTATCTATTAGTGTCTATGGCTGTATCTATTAGTGCCTATGGCTGTATCTATTGGGGCCTATGGCTGTATCTATTAGTGTCTATGGCTGTATCTATTAGTGCCTATGGCTGTATCTATTGGGGCCTATGGCTGTATCTATTAGGGCCTATGGCTGTATCTATTAGTGCCTATGGCTGTATCTATTAGGGCCTATGGCTGTATCTATTAGTGCCTATGGCTGTATCTATTAGGGCCTATGGCTGTATCTATTAGTGCCTATGGCTGTATCTATTGGGGCCTATGGCTGTATCTATTAGTGCCTATGGCTGTATCTATTAGTGCCTATGGCTGTATCTATTGGGGCCTATGGCTGTATCTATTAGTGCCTATGGCTGTATCTATTAGGGCCTATGGCTGTATCTATTAGTGCCTATGGCTGTATCTATTAGGGCCTATGGCTGTATGTATTAGTGCCTATGGCTGTATCTATTAGGGCCTATGGCTGTATCTATTAGTGCCTATGGCTGTATCTATTGGGGCCTATGGCTGTATCTATTGGGGCCTATGGCTGTATCTATTAGTGCCTATGGCTGTATGTATTAGTGCCTATGGCTGTATCTATTAGGGCCTATGGCTGTATCTATTAGTGCCTATGGCTGTATCTATTAGTGCCTATGGCTGTATCTATTAGTGCCTATGGCTGTATCTATTAGTGCCTATGGCTGTATCTATTAGTGCCTATGGCTGTATCTATTAGTGCCTATGGCTGTATCTATTAGTGCCTATGGCTGTATGTATTAGTGTCTATGGCTGTATCTATTAGTGTCTATGGCTGTATCTATTAGTGTCTATGGCTGTATCTATTAGTGTCTATGGCTGTATGTATTAGTGCCTATGGCTGTATGTATTAGTGTCTATGGCTGTATCTATTAGTGTCTATGGCTGTATCTATTAGTGTCTATGGCTGTATCTATTAGTGTCTATGGCTGTATCTATTAGTGTCTATGGCTGTATCTATTAGTGCCTATGGCTGTATCTATTGGGGCCTATGGCTGTATCTATTAGTGTCTATGGCTGTATCTATTAGTGCCTATGGCTGTATCTATTGGGGCCTATGGCTGTATCTATTAGTGCCTATGGCTGTATCTATTAGTGCCTATGGCTGTATCTATTAGGGCCTATGGCTGTATGTATTAGTGCCTATGGCTGTATGTATTAGTGCCTATGGCTGTATGTATTAGGGTCCACAGTAGCAAAATGCTTTAAAAACAGAAAACACGAGCCTTTCTTATTGGACACGTTCAGGTAGTCCCTGTTTCAGTCCATTTTATTTGGTGCCTGTTGAATAGGACCCATGTGTCCTTGACCATTGAGAGGCCAAGCTGTGCTGTGCTAGTTCTGGCTCTGAGCTCAAGCCTCTAGCTTCCTTCCGTCTCTGGGTATTCACATCAGCACTGCACTGAGTAAATCACGTTGGCTGGCTGCCCCTAACCCAGTGGTAACAGTGGCCTCTCTCCCTCTGTGCCCCTCTCCCTCTAGAGCAAGGTGCTCCCTCTCTCTTTCCATTTGTCTCCCTCTCAGTCACTATCCATCCTCTCTCTCTCTCCACACTACCCCCTCTTTTCTCCCTCTCCAAATCACAGATTCAGTGATCAGAGGGACTGCCTGTCACAGCCCATTTTATACAGCCCACAAAGCCGAGCATTTCCAAAGCAGAAGCAGCACTCAGATATTTCCATCGAAAGGCTGCTGTGGCCAACTAGCTCTGCTGCATAAAATCTGCCTATTTTCTGCACGGTTTCCTCTGGTTGTTACATATCACTGAAACCAGGCCAACTGCCACTGCAGAGACCCACCTCCAACCTAGGTCTACGTCCCAAACAGTGTCCTATTCCGTAGGACAGGCTGCCATTTGGGACATATGCCAGGTCAAATATACATTTTTGTATAAAAAAAAAAACATTCAAAAAAGTTGCAGTCATAGTCTCTCTACTTCTAGGAGTGAAAGGTTCAACAGAACCATAATGACTAATCTGGCTATAGGGCCTTCCATCATCCTGAGTGTGAACACAGTATGACATCAAGCTGACCCCTGGAGACCGTGGAAAACAGATGCCACCACTCCAACATGTGGGGTACAGACTAGTGAATGTTAGTCTACATGAGTTCCTCGGTCGTCTGCAGTGATCAGAATGTCTACTAGGAATAAGTTTCATCTGAACAGTTGTTTCACGACAGAGCACAGAGTGCAGTATCTGCAGGTATAGCAGAAAGGAAGGGACAGGAGACTAAAACACTGACACGCCGAAGGCGGACCAAGACCCTTTATGATCCAAGCATAGTGAATAAAAACATACGCGACCTTCCAGACAGTGTGCAGAGAACTCAGGCTGCATCTGAAAGGCACTCTGTTTGCTACACAGTGCACTACTGGATGAGAGACCTATGAGGCCCCGGTCAAAAGTACAGCATTAGCTAAACAGGAAACTGGGTGCAATTTCACATGCAGCCATTCTCTCTCCTATCACCATGGTACCTACCAGCTGTCCTCGTCATCCACCTCTGCAAGGTCCTCCCATAGGTCCAGAACATCCACTTCATCCAGAGCCAACTGGTCCACCCCTGAGTCGCTCTCCGCCAGGGTCTCAGACTCATAACTGTCCAAAGAGGGACTCTCTGGGGTTGTGCTTAGCCCCTGTGTCTGCGCCGGTCCTGGTCCGTTCCCGCACGGCAGGGTCAGAAAGCCTGCACACAGTCCACCATCCTCCTCTTCCCGGTTAACTACAGGGAGCTGGGACATATCCTCACTGCTACTACTGTCCTGAGGAGGGGACAGCTCCAAGTCACTACTGCTGTCCTGAGGAGGGGACAGCTCCAAGTCACTACTGCTGCCGCCTAGTTCCGTTCCACAGCTTCCACTGCTCCCCAACCTGAGAGAGGAGTTGGTGTTGATCACTCCTTCACAGGAGGAGATTATCTCATTGATGTTGGTACTGGTTTTGAAGTTACTGTTGTTTGTGGTGGTCTCTCTGAGATGTAGATTCTTACTGCCTCCCCTGTTGCGGAGTGTTTGATTCTGGACCTCAAGTCTTCGAATGAGTTCCTGGAGCTTACGTACCTCCTCCAACTCCACCCCTGCTAGCTCCTGCTCCTCCTCGTAGCTCGGCTGGGAGGGCTTCACAAGACCCTCGGCACAGTCATTGTCTGCTGGTTGCACCGCGCTGGAGCTGTGCGGAACTACCATGTTTCTCCCGGTCCGCTAGAGGAAGAGAATGTTTCGATCAGCAGCTTGTCCAAGGAACAACAAACCATACGATCTTGGGTACAGACGCTCAGCGAGGTACAGATCATGGTTGAAAACAGTGGGGGGGTTTTGTCACCGCGTTGCGTAAAATGGGGGGTAACTAATCAATTTGATCATAGCAACGTTTGCTTGCCAATAAAGCCAAGGCCATATAGACGGGGGTTAAATGTATTTTCTGCCTAGATCAATTAACTAGCAAGCTCCCATGATTAGCACCAATAATACCGCCATGATGAATAAAGAAATGTCCTAAAATAACGGCCGAAGCCTCAAAGGCTGACAAATTACAGACTAGAGACACAAACAGCCCCCACACTCGTTCAGTTTCATTGAATGCCGCCAACATTTACAGTTTAAAGATAAGTCCAGCTTCTTCTTGCTATTTGTTATTCGCTAATTATCAAAAGTACAACTTTAATACACATGCATTTATAATAATATATAACTCTAAAACACACACATGCATTTATATAATTTATCATGCAAGCCAATAGATAATTTGATGTTATATCGATGCATTTTCAAGAGTCGTTGGGTTAGTTAGCTGAACATAACAAACCTGCTGTACCTGCACCGGTTGAGCTGAGCCGTGTTGGTGTCAAAAGATGTTCGAATGAGCCTGCTAAATCCAACAAACGAGAGTTTGCATGAATCAAGTAGGTTTGCAAGGTATACTAAAAACGTAAATCATATGTATCAAAAAAAGTACAGCTATATGATTGTCGATGTGATGTGGGGGGACCACGCTAAGCCATTTTCCCCGTTAGCCTGTAATTGGCTAGCTAACTAGCAGCTAGCTATGTTTTGCCAGCTTTTGAGGGACTCGAGTTGACCCAATCAGGGCATTGCTCCCGCCCCGTATTTGACATGACCACGATATTTGGTGCCACCTGCAGGATACTCCAGGTGTTGCCTGCCGTTCTCTTCTCATGCGCTAGAGGTCGCCGAATACAAGGAGAAAGCAAAAAGAAACATGTAACCCACAATGGCACACCTGGGGTGCATTCAGTTCGCTTCAACGTTTGCTACGTTGCGTGACTATTTGTACTTAACGACACATTTCCCCAAAACGCTGAGCATTGTTCTTCAACAGCATTTGAGGTATAGCCACAAAAATGTCAGTCGACATGAGAGTAAATTAGATGTATTGGGAATGTTTGGTTGCACTAGTTATGTCATCTACCACAATACCTATAATTATCAAATTAACCCGTCTTCAACATAACAGAACTACATGAGCTGTGAAAGGGGAAGAAAAGAAACAGAGGAAAATAACTCCTCTGTAGTATTGTGACGCCACACCTCTCTTTATCTGTGCCAAGATAACACACCAAAACGTACCATCATTGCTCAAGTTCTGCAGAGCTCTTACTTCTGTTGCAAAGGTGATTCTCACGGCAATAAACATGCTTCACTTATTGAATTGTACCCGTAGATAATAGAGCTATGAGTAAGTAGTAGCCTACGACCAGAAACAAGCTCAGGGCAGAGACTAGATCTGATGTTGACCTAGTGGAAGAATACTGGGTTGGGTTCCCAAAGTGAAGGCAGAGAGAGAGGGTGGAACCTGTGAGGAGTGTCAGTTTGATAGTAACTCTGCTGGTTCGGGAACGTGTACTAACAAGTATGCACATGTTACTGTGTGTGTACACCACCATATTCTTCACTATATCAAATCAAATCAAAGTTGATTTGTCACGTGCGCCGAATACAACAGGTGTAGTAGACCTTACAGTGAGATGCTTGCTTAAAAGCCCTAACCAACAGTGCAATTGTTAAGTAAAATATAGGTATGAGGTGAACAATAGATAAGTAATGAAATAAAACAACAGTAAAAAGACAGTGAAAAATAACAGTAGAGAGGCTTTATACAGTAGGGAGACTATATACAGTAGAGAGGTTATATACAGTAGAGAGGCTATAACAGTAGAGAGGCTATATACAGTAGAGAGGCTATATACAGTAGAGAGGCTATAACAGTAAAGAGGTTATAACAGTAGAGAGGCTATATACAGTAGAGAGGCTATATACAGTAGAGAGACTATATACAGTAGGGAGACTATATACAGTAGAGAGGTTATATACAGTAGAGAGGCTATAACAGTAGAGAGGCTATATACAGTAGAGAGGCTATATACAGTAGAGAGGCTATAACAGTAAAGAGGTTATAACAGTAGAGAGGCTATATACAGTAGAGAGGCTTTATACAGTAGGGAGACTATATACAGTAGAGAGGTTATATACAGTAGAGGCTATATACAGTAGAGAGGCTATATACAGTAGAGAGGCTATATACAGTAGAGAGGCTATATACAGTAGCGAGGCTATACCAGTAGAGAGGCTATATACAGTAGAGAGGCTATAACAGTAGAGAGGCTATATACAGTAGAGAGGCAATAACAGTAGCGAGGCTATATACAGTAGAGAGGCTATATACAGTAGAGAGGCTATATATAGTAGAGAGGCTATAACAGTAGAGAGGCTATATACAGTAGAGAGGCTATAACAGTAGAGAGGCTATATACAGTAGAGAGGCTATAACAGTAGCGAGGCTATATACAGTAGCGAGGCTATAACATTAGCGAGGCTATATACAGTAGCGAGGCTATAACAGTAGCGAGGCTATATACAGTAGCGAGGCTATAACATTAGCGAGGCTATATACAGTAGCGAGGCTATATACAGTAGAGAGGCTATAACAGTAGAGAGGCTATATACAGTAGAGAGGCTATAACAGTAGAGAGGCTATAACAGTAGAGAGGCTATATACAGTAGAGAGGCTATAACAGTAGAGAGGCTATAACATTAGCGAGGCTATATACAGTAGCGAGGCTATATACAGTAGCGAGGCTATATACAGTAGCGAGGCTATAACATTAGCGAGGCTATATACAGTAGCGAGGCTATATACAGTAGCGAGGCTATAACATTAGCGAGGCTATATACAGTAGCGAGGCTATATACAGTAGCGAGGCTATAACATTAGCGAGGCTATATACAGTAGCGAGGCTATAACAGTAGCGAGGCTATAACAGTAGCGAGGCTATGTACAGGCACCGGTTAGTCGGGCTGATTGAGGCAATATGTACATGTAGGTATAGTTAAAGTGACTATGCATATATGATCAACAGAGAGTAGCAGCAGCGAAAAAGAGGGGTTGGCGGGTGGGGGGTGGGCGGGTGGCGGGACACAATGCAAATAGTCCGGGTAGCCATTTGTTTGCCTGTTCAGGAGTCTTATGGCTTTGGGGAGACGCTGTTGAGAATCGTTTTGGTCCTAGACTTGGCGCTCCGGTACCGCTTGCCATGCAATTTTTTGACAATTATTAGGGGCTTCCTCTGACACTGCCTGGTGTAGAGGTACTGGATGGCAGGCAGCTTAGCCCCAGTGATGTACTGGGCCGTTCGCACTACCCTCTGTCGTGCCTTGCGGTCGGATACCGAGCAGTTGCCGTACCAGGCAGTGATGCAACCAGTGCTCTCGATGTTGCAGCTGTAGAACCTTTTGAGGATCTTTTTTAGTCTCCTGAGGGGGAATAGGCTTTATCGTGCCCTCTTCACACCTGTCTTGGTGTGTTTGGACCATGATAGTTGTTGGTGATGTGGACACCAAGGAACTGGAAGCTCCCAACCTGCTCCACTACAGCCCCGTCGATGAGAATGGGGGCGTGCTCGGTCCTCCTTTTTCCTGTAGTCCACAATCATCTCCTTTGTCTTGATTATGTTGAGGGATAGGTTGTTATTCTGGCACCACCCGGCCAGGCCAGGACCTCCTCCCTATAGGCTGTCTCGTCGTTGTCGTTGATCAGGCCTACCACTGTTGTGTCGTCTGCAAACTTAATGATGGTGTTGGAGTCGTGCCTGGTCATGCAGTCGTGGGTGAACAGGGAGGACAGGAGGGGACTGAGCACGCACCCCATGAGCTTGTTATGGTGTTATGATTATGGTCTGGGTTCAAAGTAAAGATGGGTGGGGGCTGTTCAAAAGGAAATTCAAGCGTCTTATTGTGGATAGATAACCACAGTAAATATAGGATCAACATGGAGTTTGCTCGTTACATTTACTTACAGTACTTACTTACATTTGCTCCCTGTTGTTCATGTGTTACTCTGTGCATCGTCAATTCTGTGTGTGTCATCTGTCTTCTGCTAATGAGATCATGTGTCCTCTGTGCATACTGCACAGAGGAAACATTTACATGACATTTTACATCTCTCATTTTTATTCAGAGCGACTTACAGTCAGTTTACAATATGTTGCAATATGTGAAATATCTCCCTGGTATATTTTTCCCCGTTTGATCAAAGATTAGATATGCCTTATCTGTCTCATCACCACAAACACTCATCTACTCCAACAAATACAAGGAAGTACACGACAACAATTCCTGCCTGACTGCCATCACTACACACACACGCACACACACACACGCACACACACGCACACATGCACGCACGCACACACACACACACGCACACACGCACACGCACGCACACACACACACACACACACACACACACACACACACACACACACACCATTGTTTCTGTACCCATGAAAGCAAAGGGAACTGAACTAAATGTCTATCGCCCCATAGCACTCACTCTTGTCATCATGATGTGCTTTGAGGGACTTGTCAAGGATCATATCACCTCTACCTTACCTGACACCCTAGACCCACTTCAATTAGCTTACCACCCCAATAGATTCACAGACAATGCAATCGCCATCACACTGTACTCTGCCCTATCCCATCTGGACAAGAGGAATACCTATGTGAGAATGCTGTTCATTGACTATAGCTCAGCATTCAAACCCATAGTACCCTCCAAGCTCATCACTAAGCTCGAGGCTCTGGGTCTGAACCCCGCCATGTGCAACTCGGTCCTGGACTTCTTGATGGGCCGCGCTATATATATATATATATAATTTTCAACTGGCATTCGGGGTCAGCCCTCAGGCACCCGGCCCGCTACAAGGAGTCGCTAGAGCGCAATGAGCCAACTAAAGCCCCACTAGCCAAACCCTCCCCTAACCCGGACGATGCTGGGCCAAACCCTCCCCTAACCCGGACGACGCTGGGCCAAACCATCGCCTAACCCGGACGACGCTGGGCCAAACCCTCCCCTAACCCGGACGACGCTGGACCAAACCCTCCCCTAACCCGGATGACGCTGGGCCAATTGTGCGCCATCCTATGGGACTCCCGACCACAGCTGGTTGTGGCACAGTCCAGGATATGAACCAGGGATCTTAGTAACGCAATGCAGTGCCTTAGACCGCTGCACCACTCGGGAGCCCAAAATATTTACATATTCTTAATTCCATTCCTTTACTTTAGATTTGTGTGTATTGTTGTGAAATTGTTCGATATTACTTGTTAGATATTATTGCACTGTTGGAGCTAGAAACACAAGCATTTCGCTATGCTCACAGTAACATCTGCTTAACATGGGTATTTGGTATTTTATTAGGATCCCCATTTGCGGTTGCAAAAGCAGCAGCTACTCTTCCTGGGGCCACACAGAACATGAACCATGATGTAACAGCAGCAGCTACTCTTCCTGGGGCCACACAGAACATGAAACATGATGTAACAGCAGCAGCTACTCTTCCTGGGGCCACACAAAACATGAAACATGATGTAACAGCAGCAGCTACTCTTCCTGGGGCCACACAAAACACGAAACATGACATAACAGCAGCAGCTACTCTTCCTGGGGTTCACACAGAACATGACATAACAGCAGCAGCTACTCTTCCTGGGGTTCACACAGAACATGACATAACAGCAGCAGCTACTCTTCCTGGGGTTCACACAGAACATGACATAACAGCAGCAGCTACTCTTCCTGGGGTTCACACAGAACATGACATAACAGCAGCAGCTACTCTTCCTGGGGCCACACAGAACATGAAACATGATGTAACAGCAGCAGCTACTCTTCCTGGGGCCACACAGAACATGACACATGATGTAACAGCAGCAGCTACTCTTCCTGGGGTTCACACAGAACATGAAACATGATGTAACAGCAGCAGCTACTCTTCCTGGGGTTCACACAGAACATGACATAACAGCAGCAGCTACTCTTCCTGGGGCCACACAGAACATGACACATGATGTAACAGCAGCAGCTACTCTTCCTGGGGCCACACAGAACATGACACATGATGTAACAGCAGCAGCTACTCTTCCTGGGGTTCACACAGAACATGAAACATGATGTAACAGCAGCAGCTACTCTTCCTGGGGTTCACACAGAACATGAAACATGATGTAACAGCAGCAGCTACTCTTCCTGGGGTTCACACAGAACATGACACATGATGTAATACAGAACATTAATAGACAAGAACAGCTCAAGGACAGAACTACATCAATGTTTTTTTAAAGGCACACGTAGCCTACATATCAATACATTCACACACACTATCTGGGTCAAATAGGGGGGAGTCGTTGTGCCGTGAGGTGTTGCTTTATCTGTTTTTTGAAACCAAGTTTGCTGTTTATTTGAGCAATATGAGATGGAAGGAAGTTCCATGCAATAAGGGCTCTATATAACACTGTACGTTTTCTTGAATTTGTTCTGGATTTGGGGACTGTGAAAAGACCCCTGGTGGCATGTCTGGTGGGAGAAGTGTGTGTGTCAGAGCTGTGTGTAAGTTGTATGCAAACAATTTGGGATTTTCAACACATTGTTGTTTCTCATAAAAAGAAGAAGTGATGCAGTCAGTCTTTCCTCAACTCTTAGCCAAGAGAGACTGACATGCATAGTATTTATCAGCCCTCTGATTACAATTAAGAGGAAAACGTGCCGCTCTGTTCTGGGCCAGATGCAGCTTAACCAGGTCTTTCCTTGCAGCACTGGACCACACGACTGGACAATAATCAAGATCAGATAAAACTAGAGCCTGCAGAACTTGCTTTTTGGAGTGTGATGTCAAAAAAGCAGAGCATCTCTTTTTTACGGACAGACCTTTCCCCATCTTTACAACCATTGAATATATATGTTTTGACCATGACAGTTTACTATCTAAGGTAACGGCAAGTAATTTAGTCTCCTCAACTTGTTCAACAGCCACACTGTTCATTACCAGATTCAGCTGAGGTCTAGAATTTAAGGAATGATTTGTACAAAATACAATGATCTTAGTTTTAGAGATGTTCAGGACCAGTTTATTAATGGCCACCCATTCCAAAACAGACTGCAACTCTTTGTTAAGGGTTTCAGTGACTTCATTAGCTGTGGTTTCTGATGCGTATATGGTTGAATCATCAGCATACATGGACACACACAGACTTTGTTTAATGCCAGTGGCAGGTCATTGCTAAAATTGGAAAAGAGCAGAGGGCCTAGAGAGCTGTCCTGCGGTACACCGCACTACATGTTTGACATTAGAGAAGCTTCCATTAAAGAAAACCCTTTGAGTTCTATTAGATAGATGGCTCTGAATCAACGATATGGAAGAGGTTGAAAAGCCATAACATAAGTTTTTCAACAACAGATTATGGTCAATAATATCAAAGGCTGCACTGAAATCGAACAGTACTCTTGTTACTGCTCCCACAATCTTATTATTAATTTCTTTCAACCAATCATCAGTCATTTGTGTCAGTGCAGTACATGTTGAGTGCCCTTCTCTATAAGTCTGTTGTTAATATGTTTACAGAGAAATAGCATTGTATTTGGTCAAACATAATTTTTTCAGTTTGCTAAGAGCTGGCAGCAAGCTTACAGGTCTGCTGTTAGAACCAGTAAAGGCCGTTTGACCACTCTTGGGTAGCGGAATGACTTTGGCTTCCCTCCAGGCCTGAGAACAAAGACTTTCCTCTAGGCTCAGATTAAAGATATGACAGATAGGAGTGGCTATAGAGTCAGCTACTATCCTCAGTAGCTTTCTATCTATGTTGTCAGTGCCAGGAGGTTTGTCATTATTGATCGATAACAATAATTTTTCCACCTTTCCCACACTAACTTTACAAAATTCAAACCTACAATGCTTTTCTTTCATATAGATTTTTTTATGCATGAATACAATTGCTCACTGTTCGTTGTTGGCATTTCCTACCTAAGTTTGCCAACTTTGCCAATTAAGTAATCATTAATAAAATAATTGCCAACATCAAATGGTTTTGTGATGAAAAAGCCATCTGATTGGATGAAAGATGGAATTGAATTTGTCTTTCTGCCCATCATTTCATTTAATGTACTCCAAAGTGTTTTTCCATCAGTCTGTATATCATTTATTTTGGCTTCATAATTCAGTTTCTTCTTCTTCTTGGTGAGTTTAGTCATTTCATCATTTCTCGATTTGCAGTAGGTCAGCCAGTCAGATGTACAGTAGTAGGTCAGCCAGTCAGATGTGCAGTAGGTCAGCCAGTCAGATGTGCAGTAGGTCAGCCAGTCAGATGTGCAGTAGGTCAGCCAGTCAGATGTACAGTAGGTCAGCCAGTCAGATGTACAGTAGGTCAGCCAGTCAGATGTACAGTAGGTCAGCCAGTCAGATGTACAGTAGGTCAGCCAGTCAGATGTGCAGTAGGTCAGCCAGTCAGATGTACAGTAGGTCAGCCAGTCAGATGTACAGTAGGTCAGCCAGTCAGATGTGCAGTAGGTCAGCCAGTCAGATGTGCAGTAGGTCAGCCAGTCAGATGTGCAGTAGGTCTACCAGTCAGATGTACAGTAGGTCAGCCAGTCAGATGTGCAGTAGGTCAGCCAGTCAGATGTGCAGTAGGTCAGCCAGTCAGATGTGCAGTAGGTCAGCCAGTCAGATGTGCAGTAGGTCAGCCAGTCAGATGTGCAGTAGGTCAGCCAGTCAGATGTGCAGTAGGTCAGCCAGTCAGATGTGCAGTAGGTCAGCCAGTCAGATGTGCAGCCAAACTTATTAGCCATTCCTTTAGCCCCATCTCTTTCAACCATACAGTTTTTCAATTCCTCATCAATCCACGGAGCCTTAACAGTTCTAACAGTCAGTTTCTTAACAGGTGTATGTTTATCAATAATTGGAAGAAGCAATTTCATAAATTCATCAAGTGCAGTGTCTGGATGCTCCTCATTAATCACATCAGACCAACAACTATTTTTTAACATTATCCACATAAGAGTCACAGCAAAATCTTTTGTATGATCTCTTATACAGTACACTATTTTAGGCCCAGCTGTTGAAACTTTGGCTTTCCTGGATATAGCCACTGTATTGTGATCACTGCATCCAATGGGTACAGATACAGCTTTAGAATCAATCAATCAATCAATCAAATGTATATATAAAGCCCTTCGTACATCAGCTGATATCTCATGGTGCTGTACAGAAACCCAGCCTAAATCCCCAAACAGCAAGCAATGCAGGTGTAGAAGCACGGTGCCCAGGAAAAACTCCCTAGAAAGGCCAGAACCTAGGAAGAAATCTCTTCTGGCTGTGCCGGGTGGAGATTATAACAGAATATGGCCAAGATCTTCAAATGTTCATAGATGAACAAAGTTCTACAGTATCAGTAAAAATGTGATCGATACATGTGGATGATCTTGTTACTGTAGTGTTTGTAAACACCCTATATGTGACCAATACAATTTGATCTGACACACACACACAGTAGCCTAAAGTGCTGTCAGAAAGTACAGTGCCTTGCGAAAGTATTCGGCCCCCTTGAACTTTGCGACCTTTTGCCACATTTCAGGCTTCAAACATAAAGATATAAAACTGTATTTTTTTGTGAAGAATCAACAAGTGGGACACAATCATGAAGTGGAACGACATTTATTAGATATTTCAAACTTTTTTAACAAATCAAAAACTGAAAAATTGGGCGTGCAAAATTATTCAGCCCCCTTAAGTTAATACTTTGTAGCGCCACCTTTTGCTGCGATTACAGCTGTAAGTCGCTTGGGGTATGTCTCTATCAGTTTTGCACATCGAGAGACTGAAATTTTTTCCCATTCCTCCTTGCAAAACAGCTCGAGCTCAGTGAGGTTGGATGGAGAGCATTTGTGAACAGAAGTTTTCAGTTCTTTCCACAGATTCTCGATTGGATTCAGGTCTGGACTTTGACTTGGCCATTCTAACACCTGGATATGTTTATTTTTGAACCATTCCATTGTAGATTTTGCTTTATGTTTTGGATCATTGTCTTGTTGGAAGACACATCTCCATCCCAGTCTCAGGTCTTTTGCAGACTCCATCAGGGTTTCTTCCAGAATGGTCCTGTATTTGGCTCCATCCATCTTCCCATCTGTTACGAATCCCTTTTGGCCCGACAGTCTAGGGGGGATGGTAATGAGACGCGTAACATAAATCATGCAAATTATAATTGTGACAAAGTAAAAGTGTGAACGTAATAACCAGGACAACTGAAATCTACCGTCAAACTCAAGGTTTATTTGATAAACACACGGTAATGGGGGGGAGCAGGAAAAGGGGCTGAGCTGGACCCAAGGAAAGAAACAAATATGCAAAAACACCCCTAAGCTAGACTAGCCTACTTTAACAACAGCTAACTAACTAACCAAAAATACAGTGGGTGGTCCACCCAGTTCTAACTAGTGTTTTTAACAAAGTTTACCTACGGGTAGTGTATGCCCATGGGCGACTTGTCTTGGTTTCCCCTTTTCCCACCAGCAAACACCATAAGCAAAAACAATACTCACAGGAGATGACAAAGTGATTTGGAGGTGCTCAAACAAAAGAGAGGTTTAAGACACAAAGAGAGAGAGTCGAAAAACAGAGATCTACCAACATGGCATTTACAAAGAGATTGAGCTCTAGAGCAAACAAATGATGGGGTTTTTAAACCATGGGGAAGGAACTGTGATAGGGTAGGAAACAGGAGGAGGTGGGTCTTCTGATTGATGGGTTGATTGTTGACTGATTGGGGAGTGATGATTTTCACCTGTGAGGGGAGAAGGAGAGAAAAGAAACACACAGGATACACACACACAGGATAATGGTATCCGTAACACCATCAATTTTAACCATCTTCCCTGTCCCTGCTGAAGAAAAGCAGGCCCAAACCATGATGCTGCCACCACCATGTTTGACAGTGGGTATGGTGTGTTCAGGGTGATGAGCTGTGTTGCTTTTACGCCAAACATAACGTTTTGCATTGTTGCCAAAAAGTTCAATTTTGGTTTCATCTGACCAGAGCACCTTCTTCCACATGTTTGGTGTGTCTCCCAGGTGGCTTGTGGCAAACTTTAAACGACACTTTTTATGGATATCTTTAAGAAATTGCTTTTTTCTTGCCACTCTTCCATAAAGGCCAGATTTGTGCAATATACAACTGATTGTTGTCCTATGGACAGAGTCTCCCACCTCAGCTGTAGATCTCTGCAGTTCATCCAGAGTGATCATGGGCCTCTTGGCTGCATCTCTGATCAGTCTTCTCCTTGTATGAGCTGAAAGTTTAGAGGGACGGCCAGGTCTTGGTAGATTTGCAGTGGTCTGATACTCCTTCCATTTCAATATTATCGCTTGCACAGTGCTCCTTGGGATGTTTAAAGCTTGGGAAATCTTTTTGTATCCAAATCCGGCTTTAAACTTCTTCACAACAGTATCTCGGACCTGCCTGGTGTGTTCCTTGTTCTTCATGATGCTCTCTGCGCTTTTAACGGACCTCTGAGACTATCACAGTGCAGGTGCATTTATACGGAGACTTGATTACACACAGGTGGATTGTATTTATCATCATTAGTCATTTAGGTCAACATTGGATCATTCAGAGATCCTCACTGAACTTCTGGAGAGAGTTTGCTGCACTGAAAGTAAAGGGGCTGAATAATTTTGCACGCCCATGTTTTCAGTTTTTGATTTGTTAAAAAAGTTTGAAATATCCAATAAATGTCGTTCCACTTCATGATTGTGTCCCACTTGTTGTTGATTCTTCACAAAAAAATACAGTTTTATATCTTTATGTTTGAAGCCTGAAATGTGGCAAAAGGTCGCAAAGTTCAAGGGGGCCGAATACTTTCGCAAGGCACTGTATATTTACCCTTTGAATCATTCCACATTTTGTTGTGTTACAGCCTGAATTCAAAATGGATTAAATAGATTTTTTAAAATCTCATCCATCTACACACAATACCCCATAATGACAAAGTGAAAACCTGCTTAGCAAAATTTTAGCAAATGTATTGATTTGTTAAGCACATTTTTACTCCTGAACTTATTTAGGTTTGTCATAACACAGGGGTTGAATACTTATTGACTCTTGACATTGCAGCTTTTAATTTTTAATTTATTTGTAAAAATGTAATTCCACTTTGACATTATGGGGGTATTGTGTGTAAGCCAGTGACACAACATCTCAAATGAATCAATGAATGAATGAAGTTCAGGCTGTAACACAATAACATGTGAAAAAGTCAAGGGGTGTGAACACTTTCTGAAGGCTCTGCATGTGCACGTTCAGCAGTAGGACACACATCACTGAGGATATCACCACTGTGGGCTTAAGATACTGAGGAAACTGAAGACCTACAATCCTATTCAACAGATTACTATCCAAGTGCGACAAGAATCGTGTTAGATCTGCAGACAACACAGCTAGGGAGGGCTTAGGATGTGTGGTGCCTTAGTTTATGTCCCAAATGGCTCCATATTTCCTGTATCGTTCACTACCATATAAGGCCCTTGTCAAAATTAGTGCACTATATTGGGAATAGCGTGCCATTTGGAACACGGCCCTCGGCCTACTCTTAGTTGGTTGGTGATTGGTTGTGAGATACGGGTAGTCTGAGGATCTCTCTCACTCTATGGTCTTTGTCCTCCTAGATACTACCGGTCTCTATGACGTGTGTCATCCATTAGACTAGACTACTAGAGAGTTCATCCTTATGACACCATAGAGATAGTGAAGAGGGGCATGTGGAACTCTGCCAGGGCAGATTCCGTCTCTATTTGAGACCATATTTAACCAATTATCCCATAGCTGAGATAAACATCCTCCCAGTGAGGAGAATAAAGGCTGTAGCTAAGGTGGTCCACTCACAAAAACAACAAAGGGATAATTATCATAATTAAATGAAATAAAAATAAATGATAATTGGTTGAATACATGC
This sequence comes from Oncorhynchus clarkii lewisi, assembly GCF_045791955.1. Classification (NCBI taxonomy): domain Eukaryota; kingdom Metazoa; phylum Chordata; class Actinopteri; order Salmoniformes; family Salmonidae; genus Oncorhynchus; species Oncorhynchus clarkii. Next base: position 11,049,894 of record NC_092177.1, read on the forward strand.
GTTTATACCAATCACTGGGAGGACGTTTCTCATTGATGGGATAATTGGTTGAATACAGCCTTTTACTCGTCACTGGGAGGACGTTTATCTATGAATGATGTCCTATGATTGTAACTCCCTCTTACTTACAATAATATGTCAGAAACACACTGTCAAACACACTGTGGGGTCAAACACACTGTGGAGTCAAACACACTGTGGAGTCAAACACACTGTGGAGTGTGTGTCTGTGAGATCTGACAAGCCTATTCCACAAGTGGAAGCAGGATCCAGAGGAAGCGTGTTGTAGCAAACCGGAGGTTTAAAAACAACAACATCCTTCTTGGTACCCAGTTATTTTAAATCTCCTCTGCTAAATTCATTGACATGAGTCCTCTCTTTCTCAGCTATAAGAACAGGCAGACCTGTTACTAACATGATCTTGACTTCCCCTTTTTTTTGCAGTGCCGTAACTTAAAAAGTGTTGGGTAATTGTGCAGAAGAAGACCCCAGACAATGCAATATATACATCAGCTAATACAGCACCCATAACTCATAACTCTGTTGGTCCACTGCTGAGGCAGATTGAGGAGAGGAGCATGCTGGGACCTGCTGCAGAGGCAGAGGTAGGAGAGGGGCATTCTGAGGCCTGCTGCAGAGGCAGAGGGAGGAGAGGGGTACAGTCGTGTCCCAAATGTCTATTAATTTTGTAGTGCACTACTTTTGATCAGGCCCATAGTGCCCTGGTCAAAAGTAATGCTATATATAGGGAATAATGTACCATTTGGGACAGAAACTGTCACTACACCAGGCTGGATATCGAAAAACCCTAAAAGTTTTACCCAAGCAATGCAGAATGTGTGGGGAGAAACCTTGGTAGAGCTTGCATTTCAATATTCAAGGAAGCGCCCAACTAAATGTACAGCTCGGATTATACTTGTGCTTGTGTTGTGCTGCAATGCTGTTCCTATGAAAAACATCTGCTGTTAACTTTTGTTTGAAGGCGCATCACTGTAATAGTTTTAGCATAGTGAAGGGTGTTTCACGTTTGACTGGAGGATCCTCAGCTTTGCTTGAGATTGTAGTCAGAGTGGGAGGTATCAGTTGAACGGCTGACTAGCTACATATGTTACACTTGGCTGAGACTAAATAGTATTGCAATACCTGTGTAGCACACAATGACATGTAAATATTTTCATTTCAGGGCCAACAAAAGCACCGTATCAATGGAGAACGCCTGAACCCTCTAATTGAAGCCACGGCGGTTCAAGGCGGTACTGCAGGCATTGTTTGCAGAAAACAGGGCCTCCAATTATAGTGAATGGAAAAATTGTAATCTTCATGATCAATCTTCATGTAAATAAAATTATGTTTTGAAGACAATCATGGTACAAATGATTTATTGTAATACACCAGATGTATGTCCTTGAACTGATTATTTTAAAATCATGCAGAAGGATAATTTAAGGATCATTTAGTTACTAATGGCATCTGCAGTGCCCCGTTCAGCCTGCAGCTGCTCTAGTCAGCAACGTCACTTCCTGGAGTAGCTCAAACGGCGCATCTTATGTCTCCATGAGACGCCATCTTAACGGACTTCATTTGGTTTCAATGCGCTATTGAGTCTTCACATAGGAATGAATGGTGTCACATGATCGATGGCTTTGTCCATTCATATACAGTGCATTCGGAAAGTATTCCGACTCCTTCACTTTTTCCACATCTTGTTACTTTACAGCCTTTTTCTAAAATGGATTACATTTTTTCCCCCTTCATCAATCTACACACAATACTCCATAATGACAAAGTGAAAACAGGTTTCTAGACAACAACAAAAAATGAAATACCTTATTTACACAAGTATTCAGATCCTTTGATCCTTTGCTATGAGACTCGAAATCGAAATTGTTTCCATTAATCATCCTTGAGATGTTTCTACAACTTCATTGGAGTCCACCTGTGGTAAATTAAATTGATTGAACATGGTTTGGAAAGGCACACAGCTGACAGTGCATGTCAGAGCAAAAACCAAGCCATGAGGTCGAAGGAATTGTCTGTAGAGCTCCGAGACAGGATTGTGTCGAGACACAGATCTGGGTAAGGGTACCAAGACATTTCTACAGCATTGAAGGTCCCCAAGAACATAGTGGCCTCCATCATTCTTAAATGGAAGAAGTTTGGAACCACCAAGACTCTTCCTAGAGCAGGCCGCCCGGCCAATATGAGCAATCGGGAGAAGGGCCTTGGTCAGGGAGGTGACCAAAAACCCGATGGTCACTCTGACAGAGCTCCAGAGTTCCTCTGTGGAGATGAGAGAACCTTCAAAAAGGACAACCCTCTCTGCAGCACTCCACCAATCAGGCCTTTATGGTAGAGTGGCCATTTAGAAACCACTCCTCAGTAAAAGGCACATGACAGCCTGCTTAGAGTTTGCAAAAAGGCACCTAAAGGACTCTGACCATGAGAAACAAGATTCTCTGGTCTGATGAAACCAAGATTGAACTCTGGCCTGAATGCCAAGCGTCACTGCCACGCCCTGATCTGTTTCACCTGTCTTTGCGATTGTCTCCACCCCCTCCAGGTGTCGCCCTTCTTCCCCATTATCCCTGTGTATTTATACCTGTGTTCTCTGTCTGTCTGTTGCCAGTTCGTTTTGTTTCGTAAAGCCTACCAGTGTTTTACCCTCTGCTCCTGTCTCTCGATTGTTCCTGTTTTCCTAGTTTTCCTGGTGTTGACCATTCTACCTGCCCTGACCCTGCCGTCCTGTACCTTTGCCCCACCTATCTGTATACCGCCCTCTACCCACCTTGACCTGCTTTTTGCCTGCTCCTGTTCGATTATTAAATTGTTGTTACTTTGACGTTGTCTGCATCTGGGTCTTACCTGAAACGTGATAGTACGAACTGACCATGACTGACCCAGCAGATCCGGACCAGCTACGAAACACCATCTCCTGACATGACATGTCCGCATTTGTCGCCACTTGCATGGTTTGTGCACAGAACAACACTTCTCGGCAAGCTCTGGCTGGTCTCCTCCAACCTCTGTCTGTCCCTCACCGTACCTGGTCTCACATCTCCCTGGACTTTGTCACGGGTCTTCCCCCACCATCCTGATTGTGGTGGATCGGTTTTCCAAAGCTGCCCACTTCATTCCTTTCCCCAAACTACCCTCTGCCAAAGAGATGGCCCAGCTCATGCAGCACATCTTCCAGATCCATGGTCTACCAGTAGACATGGTCTCCGACTGGGGTCCTCAGTTCTCCCCCCAGTACTGGAAGGCGTTCTGCACCCTCATTGGGTTGTTGGCCATCCTGTCCTCCGGGTTCCACCGCCAGTCGGAGCGAGCCAACCAGACGACTCTGCTCTGCCTGGTCTCCGCCAACCCTACCACCTGGAGCCAGCAGCTTGTGTGGGTTGAATATGCCCACAACACCCTTCCCTGCTCTGCCACTGACCTATCACCTTTTGAATGTTCCCTGGGGGTATCAGCCCCCGCTCTTCCATGAGCAGGAAGAAGAGGTCGGCATACCTTCTGCCCAGATGTTTGTTCACCGCTGTCGTCGTACCTGGAGGAGAGCCCGGTCGGCCCTCCTCAAGACCACCTCCAGGTATCGACGACAAGCAGTTCACAACCGGACCCCGGCATTGGCTAGGACAGAAGGTATGGCTGTCCAACCGGGATCTGCCCCTCCGGGTGGTTTATCGGCCATTTCCCATCTCCAAAGTCGTTAGCCCCTCTGCTGTTCGTCTTCTGCTGCCCCGTACCATTCATATACATCTTACCTTTCATGTGTCCAGAGTTAAACCAATGTCTCACAGCCCTTTGTCTCCTGTTTCCTTGATTGTTCCTGTTTTCCTAGTTTTCCCAGTGCTGACCATTCTGCCTCCCCTGACCCTGCCTGCCGTCCTGTACCTTTGCCCCACCTATCTGGATTACCGCCCTCTGCCTGCCTTGACCTGCTTTTTGCCTAAACTCAGCTGTTGTTACTTCGATGTCGTCTGCATCTGCGTCTTACCTGAAATGTGATAGTCACGTCTGGAGGAAACCTGGCACCATCACTACAGTGAAGCATGTTGGTGGTGGCAGCATTATGCTGTGGGGATGTTTTTCAGTGGCAGGGACTGGGAGACTTGTCAGGTTCGAGGGAAAGATAAATGGAGAAAAGTACAGAGAGATCCTTGATGAAAACCTGCTCCAGAGTACTCAGGACCTCAGACTGGGGCGAAGGTTCTCCTTCCAACAGGACAACAACCCTATCACACAGCCAAGACAATGCAGGAGTGGCTTCGGGACAAGTCTCTGAATGTCCTTGAGTGGCCCAGTCAGAGCCCGGACTTGAACCCGATCGAACATTCCTGGAGAGACCTGAAAATAGCTGTGCAGCGACGCTCCCCATCCAACCTGACAGGGCTTGAGAGGACCTGCAGAGAAAAATGGGAGAAACTCCCTAAATACAGGTGTGCCAAGCTTGTAGTGTCATACCCAAGAAGACTTGAGGCTGTAATCGCTGCCAAACGTGCTTCAACAAAGTACGGAGTCTGAATACTTATGTAAATGTGACATTTCCGTTCTTTATTTTTAATACATTTGCTTACATTTCTAAAAACCTGTTTTGCTTTGTCATTATTGGGTATAGTGTGTTGATTGATGAGAGGGATTTTTTTTTCTCCATTTTAGAATAAGGCTGTAACATAACAAAATGTGGAAAAAGTCAAGAAGTCTGAACACTTTCCAAAATGTGCTGTACTGTAACGGGTTTCGTCTTCATACGAAGGAGAGTCGGACCAAAATGCAGCGTGTGGTTTACGATCCATGTTTATTAATAATACGAAACACGAATCTCCAATACAATACTACAAAAACAAAACGTAACGAAACCCTAACAGCCTATATAGTGTGAACACAGGGACACATAGGACAGGAACAATCACCCACAAACACACAGTGAAACCCAGGCTACCTAAATATGGTTCCCAATCAGAGACAATGACGAACACCTGCCTCTGACTGAGAACCATATCAGGCTGAACATAGAAATAGACAAACAAGACATGAAACATAGAATACCCACTCAGATCACACCCTGACCAATCAAAACATAGAAAATACAAAGTAAACTATGGTCAGGGCGTGACAGTACCCCCCCCCCCAAGGTGCGGACTCCGGCCGCAAAACCTGAACCTATAGGGGAGGGTCTGGGTGGGCATCTGTCCGCGGTGGCGGCTCTGGCGCTGGACGTGGACCCCACTCCATGACAGTTTTAATCCCCCTCCTAAACGTCCCTAAATAGGTTACCCACCACAATGATAACATGGGACAGAGGGACAGCTCGGGACAGAGGTAACTCGGGACAGATAGGTAGCTCAGCACTGAGAGGAAGCTCAGCACTGAGAAGAAGCTCAGCACTGAGAGGAAGCCCAGGCAGGTAGTAGAAACTACCAGAACCTGGCTGGCTGGCGGTTTCAGCAGATCCTGGTCGACTGGCGGTTTCAGCAGATCCTGGTCGACTAGCAGATCTGGGAGAATCTGGTCGACTGGCGGATCTGGGAGAATCTGGTCGACTGGCGGATCTGGGAGAATCTGGTCGACTGGCGGATCTGGGAGAATCTGGTCGACTGGCGGATCTGGGAGAATCTGGTCGACTGGCGGATCTGGGAGAATCTGGTCGACTGGCGGATCTGGGAGAATCTGGTCGACTGGCGGATCTGGGAGAATCTGGACGACTGGCAGATCTGAGAGAGTCTGGACGACTGGCAGATCTGGAAGAGTCTGGACGACTGGCAGATCTGGAAGAGTCTGGTCGAGAGATCTGGAAGAGTCTGGTCGACTGGCAGATCTGGAAGAGTCTGGTCGACTGGCAGATCTGGAAGAGTCTGGTCGACTGGCAGATCTGGAAGAGTCTGGTCGACTGGCAGATCTGGAAGAGTCTGGTCGACTGGCAGATCTGGAAGAGTCTGGACGACTGGCAGATCTGGAAGAGTCTGGACGACTGGCAGATCTGGAAGAGTCTGGACGACTGGCAGATCTGGAAGAGTCTGGACGACTGGCCGATCTGGAAGAGTCTGGTCGACTGGCAGCTCTGTCTGCTCCATGCTGACTGGCTGCTCCATGCTGACTGGCAGCTCTGGCTGCTCCATGCTGACCGGCTGCTCCATGCTGACTGGCAGCTCTGGCTGCTCCATGCTGACTGGCTGCTCTGGCTGCTCCATGCTGACTGGCTGCTCTGGCTGCTCCATGCTGACTGGCTGCTCAATGCTGACTGGCTGCTCCATGCTGACTGGCGGCCCTGGCTGCTCCATGCTGACTGGCGGCCCTGGCTGCTCCATGCTGACTGGCGGCCCTGGCTGCTCCATGCTAACTGGCAGCTCTGGCGGCTCCTTGCAGACTGGCAGCTCTGGCGGCTCCTTGCAGACTGGCAGCATCCTGCAGACAGGCAGCTCTGGCGGCTCCTTGCAGACTGGCAGCTCCATGCAGACTGGCAGCTCTATGCAGACTGGCAGCTCCATGCAGACTGGCAGCTCCTTGCAGACTGGCAGCTCCTTGCTAACTGGCAGCTCCATGCTAACTGGCAGCTCTATGCTAACTGGCAGCTCTGAACAGGCGGAAGACTCCGGCAGCGCTGTAGAGGCGGAAAGCTCTGACAGCGCTAAACAGGCGGGAGACTCCGACAGCGCTGGAGAGAAGGAGGGCTCCGACAGCGCTGGACAGGCGAGGCGCACTGTAGGCCTGATGCGTGGTACTGGCACTGGTGGTACTGGGCCAAGGACACGCACAGGAAGCCTGGTGCGGGGAGCTGCTACCGGAGGGCTGGGGTGTGGAGGTGGTACTGGAAAAACCGGACCGTGCAGGCGCACTGGAGCTCTTGAGCACCGAGCCTGCCCAACCTTACCTGGTTGAATGCTCACGGTCGCCCTGCCAGTGCAGCGAGGTGGAATAGCCCGCACTGGGCTATGCAGGCGAACCGGAGACACCGAGCGCAAGGCTGGTGCCATGTAAGCCGGCCCAAGGAGACGCACTGGGGACCAGCTGCGTAGAGCCGGCTTCATGGCATTAGGCTCAACGCTCAATCTAGCCCGGCCGACACGCGGAGCTGGAATATACCGCACCGGGCTATGCACCCGCACTGGAGACACCGTGCGCACCACTGCATAACACGGTGCCTGTCCGGTCTCTCTAGCCCCCCGGTAAGCACAGGGAGTCTGCTCAGGTCTCCTACCTGGCATAGCCATACTCCCTGTTAGCCCCCCCCCAAGAAATTTTTGGGGCTGCCTCTCAGGCTTCCATCCGCTACGTCGTGCTGCCTCCTCGTATCTGCGCCTCTCAGCTTTCGCCGCCTCCTGTTCTTCTTTGGGGCGGCGATATTCTCCTGGCTGAGCCCAGGGTCCTCTTCCTTCTAATTCGTCCTCCCATGTCCATACCTCCTCTTTGGGCTGCTCCTGTTGTTTCTTCTCCCGCTGCACCTTAGTGCGGCTACACTCCCCTGGTTTAGCCCAGGGTCCTCTCCCGTCGAGGATTTCCTCCCATGTCCAGAAATCCTTATTGCGCTTCTCCTCGCGCTGCTCCTGCCTGTTGACACGCTGCTTGGTCCGTTGGTGGTGGGTGATTCTGTAACGGGTTTCGTCTTCATACGAAGGAGAGTCGGACCAAAATGCAGCGTGTGGTTTACGATCCATGTTTATTAATAATACGAAACACGAATCTCCAATACAATACTACAAAAACAAAACGTAACGAAACCCTAACAGCCTATATAGTGTGAACACAGGGACACATAGGACAGGAACAATCACCCACAAACACACAGTGAAACCCAGGCTACCTAAATATGGTTCCCAATCAGAGACAATGACGAACACCTGCCTCTGACTGAGAACCATATCAGGCTGAACATAGAAATAGACAAACAAGACATGAAACATAGAATACCCACTCAGATCACACCCTGACCAATCAAAACATAGAAAATACAAAGTAAACTATGGTCAGGGCGTGACATGTACATATTTTAATGAATCTTAATAGGATTGTATACTCAATATAATGATAAAAACATCACAAGATTACACTTATTGACTGAAGTCAAAATAATTAAGACAAGACCCAAATTTAGTTTTACAACACTCATTTTATTAAAACAAAAATATCTTCTCTCATGTTATTGTTACAGAACTTATCCAGAATGGCACTGTGTACAGGCAGAACATTGGGCATAGTTGACAGTGGAACAGACGGTGACAGTATTATCGCTCATAGACACAAACACAACGTGTTCATTTCTTCCTTCTGTTCAACCCTGGCTCATCCATCTTTATCTTAGTTCACCCCTTTCCAACCAAGACTGCATAAAAAAAGCCTAATTCAAAACATTTGACAGTTAAAATCATATTGGCCTTCCCTTTACTAATCATGCACCCCTAACCCCACAGCATCAGAGTCAACGCCATTGTGATTAACTAACATGGCGATACGGAAAGAAGCAGAAGCGATAGTCATATTTATTAGGTGGAGGAGAAGAGAGAGGGATGACTGGAGGAGAGGAACCATGGCGTTTCATTTGGAGCCCTCTTCAGCTTTCTTCTCCTGCTCGATATCTGTGAGAGAAAGAGAGAGCGAGGGAGGGGGAGAGCGAGAGACTTAGTGATTAGTCTATGTCTTGATCACTGTTGTGATGGATACATGGCATATTGAGTAATCAAACTATCATATATATTTGTTAATCACCTCATTTACTTCAAAACACTCAAAACAGGACATCACAACCCATCCAAAATGGAAGATACTGTATCAGAAAATGGCAGTACATCATCATACAGAACGTTAAAATCACGAGCTATCACTGAGCAATAGAACACAGGAAGATTCCACTCTCATCAGGAGGGGGGCTGGTTGAGAGGCAGCTTCTGAGACAGATGGTTCCTCTCCTGTCATTGGCTCGTTATCAGCCTGGCTGGCAAAACCGCCAGTCCAATAGTCAAGCATCTTTTATTGTGCTATCAACAACCCTCTCCTCAGGTTTCTACGGTAAATCCTGCTATCAACAACCCTCTCGTCAGGTTTCTACGGTAAACCCTGCTATCAACAACCCTCTCATCAGGTTTCTACGGTAAACCCTGCTATCAACAACCCTCTCCTCAGGTTTCTACGGTAAATCCTGCTATCAACAACCCTCTCGTCAGGTTTCTACGGTAAACCCTGCTATCAACAACCCTCTCATCAGGTTTCTACGGTAAACCCTGCTATCAACAACCCTCTCCTCAGGTTTCTACTGTAAATCCTGCTATCAACAACCCTCTCCTCAGGTTTCTACGGTAAACCCTGCTATCAACAACCCTCTCCTCAGGTTTCTACTGTAAATCCTGCTATCAACAACCCTCTCCTCAGGTTTATACGGTAAACCCTGCTATCAACAACCCTCTCCTCAGGGTTCTACTGTAAATCCTGCTATCAACAACCCTCTCCTCAGGTTTCTACTGTAAATCCTGCTATCAACAACCCTCTCCTCAGGTTTCTACTGTAAATCCTGCTATCAACAACCCTCTCCTCAGGTTTCTACTATAAATCCTGCTATCAACAACCCTCTTGTCAGGTTTCTACTGTAAATCCTGCTATCAACAACCCTCTCGTCAGGTTTCTACTGTAAATCCTGCTATCAACAACCCTCCTCCTCGGGTTTCTACTGTAAATATTCAAGAGGTGTGTGTGAGGCTGTCTGAGTGAAGCTATATGGTATGTCTGCTGGTAATACTGCACTGTACAGCCCTGTCTAAGTTGGTACTTGCCAGAGTTTATGGGGAAATTGTGCTTTAAGAAATAAAATGGAAGACTACACAATAGAAAATGGTAACAGAGTAATTGTCATGTCATTTTAATATTATGACCATGTAATACTGATGTAAATACCTGGTAAATAGAGAACTGGAAATAGAAAGCCTAACCAACCAACTTCAATTGGGGGTCTGGATTTCATTACTAGAGGTTTCTCCCTGCATTGCAGTATTCTCTGTCCTGGGGTGGGGGTTATTGCAGTATTCTCTGTCCTGGGGTGGGGGTTATTGCAGTATTCTCTGTCCTGGGGTGGGGGTTATTGCAGTATTCTCTGTCCTGGGGTGGGGGTTATGATGCTTACTACTGCTCTCCCAATCACACCTCTTACCACACTGCTACTGACAGAGAACATCTTGAATATCCACCCAAATCACACCTCCTACCACACTGCTACTGACAAACAATTTATATACATTTCCACACTATGAGTTTGGAATAATACTGTGAAATTGTGAAAAGGATGATGCCATTTCAGTGTAAGAGCTGTTTGAAAAAGCTGCCTGAAATTTCAGCCTGTTTTGGTGGGAGTGAGATTTGGCGTTCCATGGTAACATCACCATGCGGTAAAATTAGTTAATAGACCAATAAGAAAGAGAGTTCCAAACCCCTCTGCCAATAACAGCTCATTTTCTGTTTTCCGCTCCCTACTCAAAACCTGCTAAATTCTTGCTTGAGAAATTGCTCTTCGCTAAGAAGATATTTTTGTTTCTCTTTGACAATTTTAACTCACAGCAATCACAGTAATCACAGTAATCACAGTAATCACAGTAATCACAGCAATCACAGTAATCACAGTAATCACAGTAATCACAGTAATCACAGCAATCACAGTAATCACAGTAATCACAGTAATCACATCAATAGCCTAGTGGTTAGAGTGTAGAGGCGGCAGGTAGCCTAGTGGTTAGAGTGTAGAGGCGGCAGGTAGCCTAGTGGTTAGAGTGTAGAGGCGGCAGGTAGCCTAGTGGTTAGAGTGTAGAGGCGGCAGGTAGCCTAGTGGTTAGAGTGTAGAGGCGGCAGGTAGCCTTGTGGTTAGAGTGTAGAGGCGGCAGGTAGCCTAGTGGTTAGAGTGTAGAGGCGGCAGGTAGCCTAGTGGTTAGAGTGTAGAGGCGTCAGGTAGCCTTGTAGTTAGAGTGTAGAGGCGGCAGGTAGCCTAGTGGTTAGAGTGTAGAGGCGGCAGGTAGCCTAGTGGTTAGAGTGTAGAGGCGGCAGGTAGCCTTGTGGTTAGAGTGTAGAGGCGGCAGGTAGCCTAGTGGTTAGAGTGTAGAGGCGGCAGGTAGCCTAGTGGTTAGAGTGTAGAGGCGTCAGGTAGCCTTGTAGTTAGAGTGTAGAGGCGGCAGGTAGCCTAGTGGTTAGAGTGTAGAGGCGGCAGGTAGCCTTGTGGTTAGAGTGTAGAGGCGGCAGGTAGCCTTGTGGTTAGAGTGTAGAGGCGGCAGGTAGCCTAGTGGTTAGAGTGTAAAGGCGGCAGGTAGCCTAGTGGTTAGAGTGTAGAGGCAGCAGGTAGCCTAGTGGTTAGAGTGTAGAGGCGGCAGGTAGCCTTGTGGTTAGAGTGTAGAGGCGGCAGGTAGCCTAGTGGTTAGAGTGTAGAGGCGGCAGGTAGCCTAGTGGTTAGAGTGTAGAGGCGGCAGGTAGCCTAGTGGTTAGAGTGTAGAGGCGGCAGGTAGCCTAGTGGTTAGAGTGTAGAGGCGGCAGGTAGCCTAGTGGTTAGAGTGTAGAGGCGGCAGGTAGCCTAGTGGTTAGAGTGTAGAGGCGGCAGGTAGCCTAGGGGTTAGAGCGTTGGACTAGTAACCGAAAGGTTGCAAAATGTTGCATTCCCGAGCTGCCAAGGTAAAAATCTGCCGTTCTGCCCCTGAACAAGGCAAGTAACCCACTGTTCCTAGGCCATCATTGAAAATAAGAATATGTTCTTAATTAACTGACTTGTCTAGTTAAATTAAGGTAAAATAAAAAATAAAATCTATGAAGTTTGAGATGTGGGCATGCAGTATCTCAGGTTAGGATACAATTTGGGATGGAACAAGAGAAAGGAGGAATCAGGCAGTATCTGATGGAGGGGGGTGATAAGGATCAGTTCATGTTGATGAGGCTGCTGTCATGGTGACCGCGTAACTCCTCTCTTCCTGCTCCTCTGTCACGTCACTTCCTGTCTGACCTACGGCTTCAGCCTTGTCCATCCTGTCTGAACTAAGACCTCTTTAGGTCTGCACTAAAGCCTTAGCTAGTACAGTCCCTTTCTGCACCAGAAGGCAGACTCTCCTCCCCTAACTGCACTAAGATTGCATCTCCAATGCAGCTTGACTTCAAAGCTCAATGCACAGGCCTAGAAAGCACAGCTTTTTGTGACTACTCTGCATAATGTTATTAATACCAACAAAATAACTGGTGGCTGCCAGGCCTCAGAGCCACTAAAATATCATCACGGTTCTGTAACGCTGCTGGATAGCAGTCAGACAAGCGTGTACTTGATAACTGGAATGCATTGGGCGTAACTGTAAAAATGTTACCTACGGTAAGTGTTCTTCTCAACAGTGTTGTACTGTTTCTGGATGGTCAGGTGAAGATTTACCCTCTACTTTACATACAGTCAAATAAAGAGAAACTACACATCACTAACTCTACAGTAGAAGGGCACTAACTCTACAGTAGAAGGGCACTAACACACTACTAACTCTACAGTAGAAGGGCACTAACTCTACAGTAGAAGGGCACTAACTCTACAGTAGAAGGGCACTAACTCTACAGTAGAAGGGCACTAACTCTACAGTAGAAGGGCACTAACACACTAATAACACTACAGTAGAAGGGCACTAACTCTACAGTAGAAGGGCACTAACTCTACAGTAGAAGGGCACTAACACACTAATAACACTACAGTAGAAGGGAACTAACACTACAGTAGAAGGGCACTAACACACTAATAACACTACAGTAGAAGGGAACTAACACTACAGTAGAAGGGCACTAACTCTACAGTAGAAGGGCACTAACACACTAATAACACTACAGTAGAAGGGCACTAACACTACAGTAGAAGGGCACTAACACACTACTAACTCTACAGTAGAAGGGCACTAACACACTACTAACACTACAGTAGAAGGGCACTAACACTACAGTAGAAGGGCACTAACACACTACTAACACTACAGTAGAAGGGCACTAACACTACAGTAGAAGGGCACTAACACACTACTAACACTACAGTAGAAGGGCACTAACTCTACAGTAGAAGGGCACTAACACACTACTAACACTACAGTAGAAGGGCACTAACACTACAGTAGAAGGGCACTAACACACTACTAACACTACAGTAGAAGGGCACTAATACACTACTAACACTACAGTAGAAGGGCACTAATACACTACTAACACTACAGTAGAAGGGCACTAATACACTACTAACACGACAGTAGAAGGGCACTAACACACTACTAACACGACAGTAGAAGGGCACTAATACACTTCTAACTCTACAGTAGAAGGGCACTAACTCTACAGTAGAAGGGCACTAACACTACAGTAGAAGGGCACTAACACACTACTAACACTACAGTAGAAGGGCACTAATACACTACTAACACTACAGTAGAAGGGCACTAACACTACAGTAGAAGGGCACTAATACACTACAGTAGAAGGGCACTAACACTACAGTAGAAGGGCACTAACTCTACAGTAGAAGGGCACTAACACACTACTAACACTACAGTAGAAGGGCACTAACACTACAGTAGAAGGGCACTAACACACTACTAACACTACAGTAGAAGGGCACTAATACACTACTAACACTACAGTAGAAGGGCACTAACACTAGAGTAGAAGGGCACTAATACACTACTAACACTACAGTAGAAGGGCACTAACACTACAGTAGAAGGGCACTAACACTACAGTAGAAGGGCACTAACTCTACAGTAGAAGGGCACTAACTCTACAGTAGAAGGGCACTAACACTACAGTAGAAGGGCACTAACACTACAGTAGAAGGGCACTAACTCTACAGTAGAAGGGCACTAACTCTACAGTAGAAGGGCACTAACACTACAGTAGAAGGGCACTAATACACTACTAACACTACAGTAGAAGGGCACTAACACTACAGTAGAAGGGCACTAACACTACAGTAGAAGGGCACTAATACACAACTAACTCTACAGTAGAAGGGCACTAACACTACAGTAGAAGGGCACTAACACTACAGTAGAAGGGCACTAACACACTACTAACACTACAGTAGAAGGGCACTAACACTACAGTAGAAGGACACTAACACTACAGTAGAAGGGCACTAACGCACTACTACCACTACAGTAGAAGGGCACTAACACACTACTACCACTACAGTAGAAGGGCACTAACACTACAGTAGAAGGGCACTAACGCACTACTACCACTACAGTAGAAGGGCACTAACACACTACTACCACTACAGTAGAAGGGCACTAACACACTACTACCACTACAGTAGAAGGGCACTAACACACTACTAACACAACAGTAGAAGGGCACTAACACACTACTAACACTACAGTAGAAGGGCACTAACACACTACTACCACTACAGTAGAAGGGCACTAACACACTACTAACACTACAGTAGAAGGGCACTAACACACTACTAACTCTACAGTAGAAGGGCACTAACACACTACTAACACTACAGTAGGACGGCATGTGTATTTTATGTTTTTTCCTCTTGGCCAGCCAAAGATATTAGGTTGAACAAGGACAAGACCTTTTACTGTTGCCCTCAAGTGTGTACCAGGCTCTCGGTTAATCAGCAATAGGCCGATATCATGCTTGTGCAGTGTTGCTGTCTTCTCTCTGTACAATACAGTCGGAGGCACTTAACTACTGTAAACAGAGAGGGAGACAGGTACAGTGTAGCTACTCTAAACAGAGAGGGAGACAGGTAAAGGGTAGCTACTGTAAACAGAGAGGGAGACAGGTACAGGGTAGCTACTGTAAACAGAGAGGGAGACAGGTACAGGGTAGCTACTGTAATCAGAGAGGGAGACAGGTACAGGGTAGCTACTGTAATCAGAGAGGGAGACAGGTACAGGGTAGCTACTGTAATCAGAGAGGGAGACAGGTACAGGGTAGATACTGTAATCAGAGAGGGAGACAGGTACAGGGTAGCTACTGTAATCAGAGAGGGAGACAGGTACAGGGTAGCTACTGTAAACAGAGAGGGAGACAGGTATAGTACAGCTCCACTGCAGCTTGACTTCAAAGCTCAATGCACAGGCCTAGAAAGCACAGCTTTTTGTGACTACTCTGCATAATGTTATTAATACCAACGAAATAACTGGTGGCTGCCAGGCCTCAGAGCCACTAAAATATCATCACGGTTCTGTAACGCTGCTGGATAGCAGTCAGACAAGCGTGTACTTGATAACTGGAATGCATTGGGCGTAACTGTAAAAATGTTACCTACGGTAAGTGTTCTTCTCAACAGTGTTGTACTGTTTCTGGATGGTCAGGTGAAGATTTACCCTCTACTTTACATACAGTCAAATAAAGAGAAACTACACATCACTAACTCTACAGTAGAAGGGCACTAACTCTACAGTAGAAGGGCACTAACACACTACTAACTCTACAGTAGAAGGGCACTAACTCTACAGTAGAAGGGCACTAACTCTACAGTAGAAGGGCACTAACTCTACAGTAGAAGGGCACTAACTCTACAGTAGAAGGGCACTAACACACTAATAACACTACAGTAGAAGGGCACTAACTCTACAGTAGAAGGGCACTAACACACTACTAACTCTACAGTAGAAGGGCACTAACACACTACTAACTCTACAGTAGAAGGGCACTAACTCTACAGTAGAAGGGCACTAACACACTACTAACTCTACAGTAGAAGGGCACTAACACACTACTAACTCTACAGTAGAAGGGCACTAACACACTAATAACACTACAGTAGAAGGGCACTAACTCTACAGTAGAAGGGCACTAACTCTACAGTAGAAGGGCACTAACACACTAATAACACTACAGTAGAAGGGAACTAACACTACAGTAGAAGGGCACTAACACACTAATAACACTACAGTAGAAGGGCACTAACACTACAGTAGAAGGGCACTAACACACTACTAACTCTACAGTAGAAGGGCACTAACACACTACTAACACTACAGTAGAAGGGCACTAACACTACAGTAGAAGGGCACTAACACACTACTAACACTACAGTAGAAGGGCACTAACACTACAGTAGAAGGGCACTAACACACTACTAACACTACAGTAGAAGGGCACTAACTCTACAGTAGAAGGGCACTAACACACTACTAACACTACAGTAGAAGGGCACTAACACTACAGTAGAAGGGCACTAACACACTACTAACACTACAGTAGAAGGGCACTAATACACTACTAACACTACAGTAGAAGGGCACTAATACACTACTAACACTACAGTAGAAGGGCACTAATACACTACTAACACTACAGTAGAAGGGCACTAACACACTACTAACACGACAGTAGAAGGGCACTAATACACTTCTAACTCTACAGTAGAAGGGCACTAACTCTACAGTAGAAGGGCACTAACACTACAGTAGAAGGGCACTAACACACTACTAACACTACAGTAGAAGGGCACTAATACACTACTAACACTACAGTAGAAGGGCACTAACACTACAGTAGAAGGGCACTAATACACTACTAACACTACAGTAGAAGGGCACTAACACTACAGTAGAAGGGCACTAACTCTACAGTAGAAGGGCACTAACACACTACTAACACTACAGTAGAAGGGCACTAATACACTACTAACACTACAGTAGAAGGGCACTAACACTAGAGTAGAAGGGCACTAATACACTACTAACACTACAGTAGAAGGGCACTAACACTACAGTAGAAGGGCACTAACACTACAGTAGAAGGGCACTAACACACTACTAACACTACAGTAGAAGGGCACTAACACTACAGTAGAAGGGCACTAACTCTACAGTAGAAGGGCACTAACTCTACAGTAGAAGGGCACTAACACTACAGTAGAAGGGCACTAACACTACAGTAGAAGGGCACTAACTCTACAGTAGAAGGGCACTAACTCTACAGTAGAAGGGCACTAACACTACAGTAGAAGGGCACTAATACACTACTAACACTACAGTAGAAGGGCACTAACACTACAGTAGAAGGGCACTAACACTACAGTAGAAGGGCACTAATACACAACTAACTCTACAGTAGAAGGGCACTAACACTACAGTAGAAGGGCACTAACACACTACTAACACTACAGTAGAAGGGCACTAACACTACAGTAGAAGGACACTAACACTACAGTAGAAGGGCACTAACGCACTACTACCACTACAGTAGAAGGGCACTAACACTACAGTAGAAGGACACTAACACTACAGTAGAAGGGCACTAACGCACTACTACCACTACAGTAGAAGGGCACTAACACACTACTACCACTACAGTAGAAGGGCACTAACACACTACTACCACTACAGTAGAAGGGCACTAACACACTACTAACACTACAGTAGAAGGGCACTAACACACTACTAACACTACAGTAGAAGGGCACTAACACACTACTACCACTACAGTAGAAGGGCACTAACACACTACTAACACTACAGTAGAAGGGCACTAACACACTACTAACTCTACAGTAGAAGGGCACTAACACACTACTAACACTACAGTAGGACGGCATGTGTATTTTATGTTTTTTCCTCTTGGCCAGCCAAAGATATTAGGTTGAACAAGGACAAGACCTTTTACTGTTGCCCTCAAGTGTGTACCAGGCTCTCGGTTAATCAGCAATAGGCCGATATCATGCTTGTGCAGTGTTGCTGTCTTCTCTCTGTACAATACAGTCGGAGGCACTTAACTACTGTAAACAGAGAGGGAGACAGGTACAGTGTAGCTACTCTAAACAGAGAGGGAGACAGGTAAAGGGTAGCTACTGTAAACAGAGAGGGAGACAGGTACAGGGTAGCTACTGTAAACAGAGAGGGAGACAGGTACAGGGTAGCTACTGTAATCAGAGAGGGAGACAGGTACAGGGTAGCTACTGTAATCAGAGAGGGAGACAGGTACAGGGTAGCTACTGTAATCAGAGAGGGAGACAGGTACAGGGTAGCTACTGTAATCAGAGAGGGAGACAGGTACAGGGTAGCTACTGTAATCAGAGAGGGAGACAGGTACAGGGTAGCTACTGTAAACAGAGAGGGAGACAGGTATAGTACAGCTCCACTGCAGCTTGACTTCAAAGCTCAATGCACAGGCCTAGAAAGCACAGCTTTTTGTGACTACTCTGCATAATGTTATTAATACCAACAAAATAACTGGTGGCTGCCAGGCCTCAGAGCCACTAAAATATCATCACGGTTCTGTAACGCTGCTGGATAGCAGTCAGACAAGCGTGTACTTGATAACTGGAATGCATTGGGCGTAACTGTAAAAATGTTACCTACGGTAAGTGTTCTTCTCAACAGTGTTGTACTGTTTCTGGATGGTCAGGTGAAGATTTACCCTCTACTTTACATACAGTCAAATAAAGAGAAACTACACATCACTAACTCTACAGTAGAAGGGCACTAACTCTACAGTAGAAGGGCACTAACTCTACAGTAGAAGGGCACTAACACACTACTAACTCTACAGTAGAAGGGCACTAACTCTACAGTAGAAGGGCACTAACACACTACTAACACTACAGTAGAAGGGCACTAACACTACAGTAGAAGGGCACTAACACACTACTACCACTACAGTAGAAGGGCACTAACACACTACTAACACTACAGTAGAAGGGCACTAACACACTACTAACTCTACAGTAGAAGGGCACTAACACACTACTAACACTACAGTAGGACGGCATGTGTATTTTATGTTTTTTCCTCTTGGCCAGCCAAAGATATTAGGTTGAACAAGGACAAGACCTTTTACTGTTGCCCTCAAGTGTGTACCAGGCTCTCGGTTAATCAGCAATAGGCCGATATCATGCTTGTGCAGTGTTGCTGTCTTCTCTCTGTACAATACAGTCGGAGGCACTTAACTACTGTAAACAGAGAGGGAGACAGGTACAGTGTAGCTACTCTAAACAGAGAGGGAGACAGGTAAAGGGTAGCTACTGTAAACAGAGAGGGAGACAGGTACAGGGTAGCTACTGTAAACAGAGAGGGAGACAGGTACAGGGTAGCTACTGTAATCAGAGAGGGAGACAGGTACAGGGTAGCTACTGTAATCAGAGAGGGAGACAGGTACAGGGTAGCTACTGTAATCAGAGAGGGAGACAGGTACAGGGTAGCTACTGTAATCAGAGAGGGAGACAGGTACAGGGTAGCTACTGTAATCAGAGAGGGAGACAGGTACAGGGTAGCTACTGTAAACAGAGAGGGAGACAGGTATAGTACAGCTCCACTGCAGCTTGACTTCAAAGCTCAATGCACAGGCCTAGAAAGCACAGCTTTTTGTGACTACTCTGCATAATGTTATTAATACCAACAAAATAACTGGTGGCTGCCAGGCCTCAGAGCCACTAAAATATCATCACGGTTCTGTAACGCTGCTGGATAGCAGTCAGACAAGCGTGTACTTGATAACTGGAATGCATTGGGCGTAACTGTAAAAATGTTACCTACGGTAAGTGTTCTTCTCAACAGTGTTGTACTGTTTCTGGATGGTCAGGTGAAGATTTACCCTCTACTTTACATACAGTCAAATAAAGAGAAACTACACATCACTAACTCTACAGTAGAAGGGCACTAACTCTACAGTAGAAGGGCACTAACTCTACAGTAGAAGGGCACTAACACACTACTAACTCTACAGTAGAAGGGCACTAACTCTACAGTAGAAGGGCACTAACACACTACTAACACTACAGTAGAAGGGCACTAACACTACAGTAGAAGGGCACTAACACACTACTAACACTACAGTAGAAGGGCACTAACACACTACTAACTCTACAGTAGAAGGGCACTAATACACTACTAACACTACAGTAGAAGGACACTAACACTACAGTAGAAGGGCACTAACTCTACAGTAGAAGGACACTAATACACTACTAACACTACAGTAGAAGGGCACTAATACACTACTAACACTACAGTAGAAGGGCACTAACACTACAGTAGAAGGGAACTAACACTACAGTAGAAGGGCACTAACACACTACTAACACTACAGTAGAAGGGAACTAACACTACAGTAGAAGGGCACTAACACTACAGTAGAAGGGAACTAACACTACAGTAGAAGGGCACTAACACTACAGTAGAAGGGAACTAACACTACAGTAGAAGGGCACTAACACACTACTAACACTACAGTAGAAGGGCACTAACACTACAGTAGAAGGGCACTAATAGACAACTAACACTACAGTAGAAGGGAACTAACACTACAGTAGAAGGGCACTAACACACTACTAACACTACAGTAGAAGGGCACTAACACACTACTAACACTACAGTAGAAGGGCACTAACACTACAGTAGAAGGGAACTAACACTACAGTAGAAGGGCACTAACACTACAGTAGAAGGGAACTAACACTACAGTAGAAGGGCACTAACACACTACTAACACTACAGTAGAAGGGCACTAACACTACAGTAGAAGGGAACTAACACTACAGTAGAAGGGCACTAACACACTACTAACACTACAGTAGAAGGGCACTAACACACTACTAACACTACAGTAGAAGGGCACTAACACTACAGTAGAAGGGCACTAACACACTACTAACACTACAGTAGAAGGGCACTAACACACTACTAACACTACAATAGAAGGGCACTAACACTACAGTAGAAGGGCACTAACACTACAGTAGAAGGGCACTAACACACTACTAACACTACAGTAGAAGGGCACTAACACTACAGTAGAAGGGCACTAACTCTACAGTAGAAGGACACTAATACACTACTAACACTACAGTAGACGGGCACTAATACACTACTAACACTACAGTAGAAGGGCACTAACACTACAGTAGAAGGGAACTAACACTACAGTAGAAGGGCACTAACACTACAGTAGAAGGGCACTAACACACTACTAACACTACAGTAGAAGGGCACTAACACTACAGTAGAAGGGCACTAACACACTACTAACACTACAGTAGAAGGGCACTAACTCTACAGTAGAAGGGAACTAACACTACAGTAGAAGGGCACTAATACACAACTAACACTACAGTAGAAGGGCACTAACACTACAGTAGAAGGGCACTAACACACTACTAACACTACAGTAGAAGGGCACTAACACTACAGTAGAAGGGCACTAACACTACAGAAGAAGGGCACTAACACACTACTAACACTACAGTAGAAGGACACTAACACACTACTAACACTACAGTAGAAGGGCACTAACACACTACTAACACTACAGTAGAAGAACACTAACACACTACTAACACTACAGTAGAAGGGCACTAACACACTACAGTAGAAGGGCACTAACTCTACAGTAGAAGGGCACTAACACACTACTAACACTACAGTAGAAGGGCACTAACACACTACTAACACTACAGTGGAAGGGCACTAACACTACAGTAGAAGGGCACTAACACACTACTAACACTACAGTAGAAGGGCACTAACACACTACTAACTCTACAGTAGAAGGGCACTAACACTACAGTAGAAGGGCACTAACACACTACTAACACTACAATAGAAGGGCACTAACACTACAGTAGAAGGGCACTAACACTACAGTAGAAGGGCACTAACACACTACTAACACTACAGTAGAAGGGCACTAACACACTACTAACACTACAGTAGAAGGACACTAATACACAACTAACAGTTACAGGGTGTGGCAGACGTAGGAGTATGAGCAATAAGGGGAGGAGACAGGTTAGGAGACAGGACAGGAAAGAAGGAGACTGGGCAGGAGACAGAAAAGTAGATAGGGTAGGAGAAACGTACCCTCCTTGGTTGGCAGAGTGTTCTTCTCAGCAGTACTGGTCTTCTTTAGACACTTCTTGTCAAAGGTCTCCACTCCCTGCTTCACTGGGTTGTTGTCGCCCATCTTAGATGATGTCTGAGGGAGAAGGAGTCAGAATGTAAATGTCGAGAGAGAGAGGGAACGAGAAGAGATAGAGGGAGAGAGTCCTTAGACAAATGTGTAATCTAGAATAAAGGTGAATGGATGCAGGTATATCCAGCCACACCCACCTTTACCACACACGCACACGCACACGCACACGCACACGCACACGCACGCGCACACACACACACACACACACACACACACACACAATCCAGACTCTCTAGCTAGTTACGTAATTCAGTCACTTGAATCAACACACACTCCCACAACATTACCATTCACCATCTAACAAAGGAGAACAAATATCCAGGCGATAGAGAGCTGTTCTTATGGCGTCATGTTACCCAAGCACTCAGGTCTGCTGCAATGCACTGGTTCTATCTAGTATACAGGAACGCATAACTTTCTGCTTCAGAGAGAGAGAGAG